>NW_027665835.1:0-39651 GCF_963924005.1 Protomyctophum bolini
AACCCTAGGGTTAGCCTTTAAAGTGCGATAGCTCCTCCCACAAAGGTCGACACGGTCCCATCTTTTAGTATGTTATATAGCTTGTCGAGACGGACATTTGGATATGTGTCTCTCCGCACACGGTCGCACGGTTCCTAACCCTAGGGTTAGCCTTTAAAGTGCGATAGCTCCTCCCACAAAGGTCGACACGGTCCCATCTTTTAGTATGTTATATAGCTTGTCGAGACGGACATTTGGATATGTGTCTCTCCGCACACGGTCGCACGGTTCCTAACCCTAGGGTTAGCCTTTAAAGTGCGATAGCTCCTCCCACAAAGGTCAGAAATAAAAGTTAGTCTCGTCCACGCGTAGCCATCGATAAGACGAACGCGATGATATGTGGCTCGCTTCTGGTACTCAATTTTAAGTTTAGCATTTCAACCAAAAACACATTCTTAGTGTCAAAACACTTCCGGGTTCGCTTTGCGCCCCCTTCTGGACATTTTAGACAAAACTCTCAAGAGGGAAAAAGATTCGCAGTGGCCTACTTAGTACGTAGGCAAAAGTTTTTGTTTTTTTGAATTTTTTTGTGCAATTTCAATGGCAGACAAATGGTGGCGCTGTTGCCGCTAGGAAGCTCAGAAATCAATGAGGACAACAGATTCCGAATCGGGTCGCCATTACGGAATTTTAGATGTCTCATACTTGTGTCCTGGACGTTCAGAGGCTCCTGGGTCTTATCGGTAAGATTACCGGTAATCTTGCGAACCCCCATTGCTAACCCTAACCCTAACCCTAACCCTTTAAAGTGCGATAGCTCCTCCCACAAAGGTCGACACGGTCCATCTTTTAGTATGTTATATAGCTTGTCGAGACGGACATTTGGATATGTGTCTCTCCGCACACGGTCGCACGGTTCCTAACCCTAGGGTTAGCCTTAAAGTGCGATAGCTCCTCCCACAAAGGTCGACACGGTCCCATCTTTTAGTATGTTATATAGCTTGTCGAGACGGACATTTGGATATGTGTCTCTCCCGCACACAGGTCGCACGGTTCCTAACCCTAGGGTTAGCCTTTAAAGTGCGATAGCTCCTCCCACAAAGGTCGACACGGTCCCATCTTTTAGTATGTTATATAGCTTGTCGAGACGGACATTTGGATATGTGTCTCTCCGCACACGGTCGCACGGTTCTAACCCTAGGGTTAGCCTTTAAAGTGCGATAGCTCCTCCCACAAAGGTCAGAAATAAAAGTTAGTCACGTCCACGCGTAGCCATCGATAAGACGAACGCGATGATATGTGGCTCGCTTCTGGTACTCAATTTTAAGTTTAGCATTTCAACCAAAAACACATTCTTAGTGTCAAAACACTTCCGGGTTCGCTTTGCGCCCCCTTCTGGACATTTTAGACAAAACTCTCAAGAGGGAAAAAGATTCGCAGTGGCCTACTTAGTACGTAGGCAAAAGTTTTTTTTTTTTGAATTTTTTTGTGCAATTTCAATGGCAGACAAATGGTGGCGCTGTTGCCGCTAGGAAGCTCAGAAATCAATGAGGACAACAGATTCCGAATCGGGTCGCCATTACGGAATTTTTGATGTCTCATACTTGTGTTTTGGACTCTCAGAGGCTCCTGAGTCTTATCGGTAGAACCCCCATTACCTAACCCTAAATCTTGAAAATAACACAAGTGTCAAAACACTTCCGGGTTCGCTGTTGCGCCCCCTTCTGGACATTTTAGACAAAACTCTCAAGAGGGAAAAAGATTCGCAGTGGCCTACTTAGTACGTAGGCAAAGGTTTTTTTTTTTTTTGAATTTTTTTGTGCAATTTTAATGCAGACAAATGGTGGCGCTGTTGCCGCTAGGAAGCTCAGAAATCAATGAGGACAACAGATTCCGAATCGGGTCGCCATTACGGAATTTTAGATGTCTCATACTTGTGTCCTGGACGTTCAGAGGCTCCTGGGTCTTATCGGTAAGATTACCGGTAATCTTGCGAACCCCCATTGCCTAACCCTAAACCTAACCCTAACCCTTTAAAGTGCGATAGCTCCTCCCACAAAGGTCGACACGGTCCCATCTTTTAGTATGTTATATAGCTTGTCGAGACGGACATTTGGATATGGTGTCTCTCCGCACACGGGTCGCACGGTTCCTAACCCTAGGGTTAGCCTTTAAAGTGCGATAGCTCCTCCCACAAAGGTCGACACGGTCCCATCTTTTAGTATGTTATATAGCTTGTCGAGACGGACATTTGGATATGTGTCTCTCCGCACACGGTCGCACGGTTCCTAACCCTAGGGTTAGCCTTTAAAGTGCGATAGCTCCTCCCACAAAGGTCGACACGGTCCCATCTTTTAGTATGTTATATAGCTTGTCGAGACGGACATTTGGATATGTGTCTCTCCGCACACGGTCGCACTCGGTTCCTAACCCTAGGGTTAGCCTTTAAAGTGCGATAGCTCCTCCCACAAAGGTCAGAAATAAAAGTTAGTCACGTCCACGCGTAGCCATCGATAAGACGAACGCGATGATATGTGGCTCGCTTCTGGTACTCAATTTTAAGTTTAGCATTTCAACCAAAAACACATTCTTAGTGTCAAAACCACTTCCGGGTTCGCTTTGCGCCCCCTTCTGGACATTTTAGACAAAACTCTCAAGAGGGAAAAAGATTCGCAGTGGCCTACTTAGTACGTAGGCAAAAGTTTTTTTTTTTTTAATTTTTTTGTGCAATTTCAATGGCAGACAAATGGTGGCGCTGTTGCCGCTAGGAAGCTCAGAAATCAATGAGGACAACAGATTCCGAATCGGGTCGCCATTACGGAATTTTAGATGTCTCATACTTGTGTCCTGGACGTTCAGAGGCTCCTGGGTCTTATCGGTAAGATTACCGGTAATCTTGCGAACCCCCATTGCCTAACCCTAACCCTAACCCTAACCCTTTAAAGTGCGATAGCTCCTCCCACAAAGGTCGACACGGTCCCATCTTTTAGTATGTTATATAGCTTGTCGAGACGGACATTTGGATATGTGTCTCTCCGCACACGGTCGCACGGTTCCTAACCCTAGGGTTAGCCTTTAAAGTGCGATAGCTCCTCCCACAAAGGTCGACACGGTCCCATCTTTTAGTATGTTATATAGCTTGTCGAGACGGACATTTGGATATGTGTCTCTCCGCACACGGTCGCACGGTTCCTAACCCTAGGGTTAGCCTTTAAAGTGCGATAGCTCCTCCCACAAAGGTCGACACGGTCCCATCTTTTAGTATGTTATATAGCTTGTCGAGACGGACATTTGGATATGTGTCTCTCCCGCACACGGTCGCACGGTTCCTAACCCTAGGGTTAGCCTTTAAAGTGCGATAGCTCCTCCCACAAAGGTCAGAAATAAAAGTTAGTCACGTCCACGCGTAGCCATCGATAAGACGAACGCGATGATATGTGGCTCGCTTCTGGTACTCAATTTTAAGTTTAGCATTTCAAACCAAAAACACATTCTTAGTGTCAAAACACTTCCGGGTTCGCTTTGCGCCCCCTTCTGGACATTTTAGACAAAACTCTCAAGAGGGAAAAAGATTCGCAGTGGCCTACTTAGTACGTAGGCAAAAGTTTTTTTTTTTTGAATTTTTTGTGCAATTTCAATGGCAGACAAATGGTGGCGCTGTTGCCGCTAGGAAGCTCAGAAATCAATGAGGACAACAGATTCCGAATCGGGTCGCCATTACGGAATTTTTGATGTCTCATACTTGTGTTTTGGACTCTCAGAGGCTCCTGAGTCTTATCGGTAGAACCCCCCATTAACTAACCCTAAATCTTGAAAATAACACAAGTGTCAAAACACTTCCGGGTTCGCTGTTGCGCCCCCTTCTGGACATTTTAGACAAAACTCTCAAGAGGGAAAAAGATTCGCAGTGGCCTACTTAGTACGTAGGCAAAGGTTTTTTTTTTTTGAATTTTTTTGTGCAATTTTAATGGCAGACAAATGGTGGCGCTGTTGCCGCTAGGAAGCTCAGAAATCAATGAGGACAACAGATTCCGAATCGGGTCGCCATTACGGGAATTTTAGATGTCTCATACTTGTGTCCTGGACGTTCAGAGGCTCCTGGGTCTTATCGGTAAGATTACCGGTAATCTTGCGAACCCCCATTGCCTAACCCTAACCCTAACCCTAACCCTTTAAAGTGCGATAGCTCCTCCCACAAAGGTCGACACGGTCCCATCTTTTAGTATGTTATATAGCTTGTCGAGACGGACATTTGGATATGTGTCTCTCCGCACACGTCGCACGGTTCCTAACCCTAGGGTTAGCCTTTAAAGTGCGATAGCTCCTCCCACAAAGGTCGACACGGTCCCATCTTTTAGTATGTTATATAGCTTGTCGAGACGGACATTTTGGATATGTGTCTCTCCGCACACGGTCGCACGGTTCCTAACCCTAGGGTTAGCCTTTAAAGTAGGCGATAGCTCCTCCCACAAAGGTCAGAAATAAAAGTTAGTCACGTCCACGCGTAGCCATCGATAAGACGAACGCGATGATATGTGGCTCGCTTCTGGTACTCAATTTTAAGTTTAGCATTTCAACCAAAAACACATTCTTAGTGTCAAAACACTTCCGGGTTCGCTTTGCGCCCCCTTCTGGACATTTTAGACAAACTCTCAAGAGGGAAAAAGATTCGCAGTGGCCTACTTAGTACGTAGGCAAAAGTTTTTTTTTTTTTTGAATTTTTTTTGTGCAATTTCAATGGCAGACAAATGGTGGCGCTGTTGCCGCTAGGAAGCTCAGAAATCAATGAGGACAACAGATTCCGAATCGGGTCGCCATTACGGAATTTTTGATGTCTCATACTTGTGTTTTGGACTCTCAGAGGCTCCTGAGTCTATCGGTAGAACCCCCATTACCTAACCCTAAATCTTGAAAATAACACAAGTGTCAAAACACTTCCGGGTTCGCTGTTGCGCCCCTTCTGGACATTTTAGACAAAACTCTCAAGAGGGAAAAAGATTCGCAGTGGCCTACTTAGTACGTAGGCAAAGGTTTTTTTTTTTTTGAATTTTTTTGTGCAATTTTAATGCAGACAAATGGTGGCGCTGTTGCCGCTAGGAAGCTCAGAAATCAATGAGGACAACAGATTCGAATCGGGTCGCCATTACGGAATTTTAGATGTCTCATACTTGTGTCCTGGACGTTCAGAGGCTCCTGGGTCTTATCGGTAAGATTACCGGTAATCTTGCGAACCCCCATTGCCTAACCCTAACCCTAACCCTAACCCTTTAAAGTGCGATAGCTCCTCCCACAAAGGTCGACACGGTCCCCATCTTTTAGTATGTTATATAGCTTGTCGAGACGGACATTTGGATATGTGTCTCTCCGCACACGGTCGCACGGTTCCTAACCCTAGGGTTAGCCTTTAAAGTGCGATAGCTCCTCCCACAAAGGTCGACACGGTCCCATCTTTTAGTATGTTATATAGCTTGTCGAGACGGACATTTGGATATGTGTCTCTCCGCACACGGTCGCACCGGTTCCTAACCCTAGGGTTAGCCTTTAAAGTGCGATAGCTCCTCCCACAAAGGTCGACACGGTCCCATCTTTTAGTATGTTATATAGCTTGTCGAGACGGACATTTGGATATGTGTCTCTCCGCACACGGTCGCACGGTTCCTAACCCTAGGGTTAGCCTTTAAAGTGCGATAGCTCCTCCCACAAAGGTCAGAAATAAAAGTTAGTCACGTCCACGCGTAGCCATCGATAAGACGAACGCGATGATATGTGGCTCGCTTCTGGTACTCAATTTTAAGTTTAGCATTTCAACCAAAAACACATTCTTAGTGTCAAAACACTTCCGGGTTTCGCTTTGCGCCCCCTTCTGGACATTTTAGACAAAACTCTCAAGAGGGAAAAAGATTCGCAGTGGCCTACTTAGTACGTAGGCAAAAGTTTTTTTTTTTTTGAATTTTTTTGTGCAATTTCAATGGCAGACAAATGGTGGCGCTGTTGCCGCTAGGAAGCTCAGAAATCAATGAGGACAACAGATTCCGAATCGGGTCGCCATTACGGAATTTTTGATGTCTCATACTTGTGTTTTGGACTCTCAGAGGCTCCTGAGTCTTATCGGTAGAACCCCCATTACCTAACCTAAATCTTGAAAATAACACAAGTGTCAAAACACTTCCGGGTTCGCTGTTGCGCCCCCTTCTGGACATTTTAGACAAAACTCTCAAGAGGGAAAAAGATTCGCAGTGGCCTACTTAGTACGTAGGCAAAGGTTTTTTTTTTTTGAATTTTTTTGTGCAATTTTAATGGCAGACAAATGTGGCGCTGTTGCCGCTAGGAAGCTCAGAAATCAATGAGGACAACAGATTCCGAATCGGGTCGCCATTACGGAATTTTAGATGTCTCATACTTGTGTCCTGGACGTTCAGAGGCTCCTGGGTCTTATCGGTAAGATTACCGGTAATCTTGCGAACCCCCATTGCCTAACCCTAACCCTAACCCTAACCCTTTAAAGTGCGATAGCTCCTCCCACAAAGGTCGACACGGTCCCATCTTTTAGTATGTTATATAGCTTGTCGAGACGGACATTTGGATATGTGTCTCTCCGCACACGGTCGCACGGTTCCTAACCCTAGGGTTAGCCTTTAAAGTGCGATAGCTCCTCCCACAAAGGTCGACACGGTCCCATCTTTTAGTATGTTATATAGCTTGTCGAGACGGACATTTGGATATGTGTCTCTCCGCACACCGGTCGCAACGGTTCCTAACCCTAGGGTTAGCCTTTAAAGTGCGATAGCTCCTCCCACAAAGGTCGACACGGTCCCATCTTTTAGTATGTTATATAGCTTGTCGAGACGGACATTTGGATATGTGTCTCTCCGCACACGGTCGCACGGTTCCTAACCCTAGGGTTAGCCTTTAAAGTGCGATAGCTCCTCCCACAAAGGTCAGAAATAAAAGTTAGTCACGTCCACGCGTAGCCATCGATAAGACGAACGCGATGATATGTGGCTCGCTTCTGGTACTCAATTTTAAGTTTAGCATTTCAACCAAAAACACATTCTTAGTGTCAAAACACTTCCGGGTTCGCTTTGCGCCCCCTTCTGGACATTTTAGAACAAAACTCTCAAGAGGGAAAAAGATTCGCAGTGGCCTACTTAGTACGTAGGCAAAAGTTTTTTTTTTTTGAATTTTTTTGTGCAATTTCAATGGCAGACAAATGGTGCGCTGTTGCCGCTAGGAAGCTCAGAAATCAATGAGGACAACAGATTCCGAATCGGGTCGCCATTACGGAATTTTTGATGTCTCATACTTGTGTTTTGGACTCTCAGAGGCTCCTGAGTCTTATCGGTAGAACCCCCATTACCTAACCCCTAAATCTTGAAAATAACACAAGTGTCAAAACACTTCCGGGTTCGCTGTTGCGCCCCCTTCTGGACATTTTAGACAAAACTCTCAAGAGGGAAAAAGATTCGCAGTGGCCTACTTAGTACGTAGGCAAAAGTTTTTTTTTTTTTGAATTTTTTTGTGCAATTTTAATGGCAGACAAATGGTGGCGCTGTTGCCGCTAGGAAGCTCAGAAATCAATGAGGACAACAGATTCCGAATCGGGTCGCCATTACGGAATTTTAGATGTCTCATACTTGTGTCCTGGACGTTCAGAGGCTCCTGGTCTTATCGGTAAGATTACCGGTAATCTTGCGAACCCCCATTGCCTAACCCTAACCCTAAACCCTAACCCTTTAAAGTGCGATAGCTCCTCCCACAAAGGTCGACACGGTCCCATCTTTTAGTATGTTATATAGCTTGTCGAGACGGACATTTGGATATGTGTCTCTCCGCACACGGTCGCACGGTTCCTAACCCTAGGGTTAGCCTTTAAAGTGCGATAGCTCCTCCCACAAAGGTCGACACGGTCCCATCTTTTAGTATGTTATATAGCTTGTCGAGACGGACATTTGGATATGTGTCTCTCCGCACACGGTCGCACGGTTCCTAACCCTAGGGTTAGCCTTTAAAGTGCGATAGCTCCTCCCACAAAGGTCGACACGGTCCCATCTTTTAGTATGTTATATAGCTTGTCGAGACGGACATTTGGATATGTGTCCTCTCCGCACACGGTCGCACGGTTCCTAACCCTAGGGTTAGCCTTTAAAGTGCGATAGCTCCTCCCACAAAGGTCAGAAATAAAAGTTAGTCACGTCCACGCGTAGCCATCGATAAGACGAACGCGATGATATGTGGCTCGCTTCTGGTACTCCAATTTTAAGTTTAGCATTTCAACCAAAAACACATTCTTAGTGTCAAAACACTTCCGGGTTCGCTTTGCGCCCCTTCTGGACATTTTAGACAAAACTCTCAAGAGGGAAAAAGATTCGCAGTGGCCTACTTAGTACGTAGGCAAAAGTTTTTTTTTTTTGAATTTTTTGTGCAATTTCAATGGCAGACAAATGGTGGCGCTGTTGCCGCTAGGAAGCTCAGAAATCAATGAGGACAACAGATTCCGAATCGGGTCGCCATTACGGAATTTTTGATGTCTCATACTTGTGTTTTGGACTCTCAGAGGCTCCTGAGTCTTATCGGTAGAACCCCCATTACCTAACCCTAAATCTTGAAAATAACACAAGTGTCAAAACACTTCCGGGTTCGCTGTTGCGCCCCCTTCTGGACATTTTAGACAAAACTCTCAAGAGGGAAAAAGATTCGCAGTGGCCTACTTAGTACGTAGGCAAAAGTTTTTTTTTTTTTGAATTTTTTTTGTGCAATTTTAATGGCAGACAAATGGTGGCGCTGTTGCCGCTAGGAAGCTCAGAAATCAATGAGGACAACAGATTCCGAATCGGGTCGCCATTACGGAATTTTAGATGTCTCATACTTGTGTCCTGGACGTTCAGAGGCTCCTGGGTCTTATCGGTAAGATTACCGGTAATCTTGCGAACCCCCATTGCCTAACCCTAACCCTAACCCTAACCCTTTAAAGTGCGATAGCTCCTCCCACAAAGGTCGACACGGTCCCATCTTTTAGTATGTTATATAGCTTGTCGAGACGGACATTTGGATATGTGTCTCTCCGCACACGGTCGCACGGTTCCTAACCCTAGGGTTAGCCTTTAAAGTGCGATAGCTCCTCCACAAAGGTCGACACGGTCCCCATCTTTTAGTATGTTATATAGCTTGTCGAGACGGACATTTGGATATGTGTCTCTCCGCACACGGTCGCACGGTTCCTAACCCTAGGGTTAGCCTTTAAAGTGCGATAGCTCCTCCCACAAAGTCGACACGGTCCCATCTTTTAGTATGTTATATAGCTTGTCGAGACGGACATTTGGATATGTGTCTCTCCGCACACGGTCGCACGGTTCCTAACCCTAGGGTTAGCCTTTAAAGTGCGATAGCTCCTCCCACAAAGGTCAGAAATAAAAGTTAGTCACGTCCACGCGTAGCCATCGATAAGACGAACGCGATGATATGTGGCTCGCTTCTGGTACTCAATTTTAAGTTTAGCATTTCAACCAAAAACACATTCTTAGTGTCAAAACACTTCCGGGTTCGCTTTGCGCCCCCTCTGGACATTTTAGACAAAACTCTCAAGAGGGAAAAAGATTCGCAGTGGCCTACTTAGTACGTAGGCAAAAGTTTTTTTTTTTTTGAATTTTTTTGTGCAATTTCAATGGCAGACAAATGGTGGCGCTGTTGCCGCTAGGAAGCTCAGAAATCAATGAGGACAACAGATTCCGAATCGGGTCGCCATTACGGAATTTTAGATGTCTCATACTTGTGTCCTGGACGTTCAGAGGCTCCTGGGTCTTATCGGTAAGATTACCGGTAATCTTGCGAACCCCCATTGCCTAACCCCTAACCCTAACCCTAACCCTTTAAAGTGCGATAGCTCCTCCCACAAAGGTCGACACGGTCCCATCTTTTAGTATGTTATATAGCTTGTCGAGACGGACATTTGGATATGTGTCTCTCCGCACACGGTCGCACGGTTCCTAACCTAGGGTTAGCCTTTAAAGTGCGATAGCTCCTCCCACAAAGGTCGACACGGTCCCATCTTTTAGTATGTTATATAGCTTGTCGAGACGGACATTTGGATATGTGTCTCTCCGCACACGGTCGCACGGTTCCTAACCCTAGGGTTAGCCTTTAAAGTGCGATAGCTCCTCCACAAAGGTCGACACGGTCCCATCTTTTAGTATGTTATATAGCTTGTCGAGACGGACATTTGGATATGTGTCTCTCCGCACAACGGTCGCACGGTTCCTAACCCTAGGGTTAGCCTTTAAAGTGCGATAGCTCCTCCCACAAAGGTCAGAAATAAAAGTTAGTCACGTCCACGCGTAGCCATCGATAAGACGAACGCGATGATATGTGGCTCGCTTCTGGTACTCAATTTTAAGTTTAGCATTTCAACCAAAAACACATTCTTAGTGTCAAAACACTTCCGGGTTCGCTTTGCGCCCCCTTCTGGACATTTTAGACAAAACTCTCAAGAGGGAAAAAGATTCGCAGTGGCCTACTTAGTACGTAGGCAAAAGTTTTTTTTTTTTGAATTTTTTTGTGCAATTTCAATGGCAGACAAATGGTGGCGCTGTTGCCGCTAGGAAGCTCAGAAATCAATGAGGACAACAGATTCCGAATCGGGTCGCCATTACGGAATTTTTGATGTCTCATACTTGTGTTTTGGACTCTCAGAGGCTCCTGAGTCTTATCGGTAGAACCCCCATTACCTAACCCTAAATCTTGAAAATAACACAAGTGTCAAAACACTTCCGGGTTCGCTGTTGCGCCCCCTTCTGGACATTTTAGACAAAACTCTCAAGAGGGAAAAAGATTCGCAGTGGCCTACTTAGTACGTAGGCAAAGGTTTTTTTTTTTTTGAATTTTTTTGTGCAATTTTAATGGCAGACAAATGGTGGCGCTGTTGCCGCTAGGAAGCTCAGAAATCAATGAGGACAACAGATTCCGAATCGGGTCGCCATTACGGAATTTTAGATGTCTCATACTTGTGTCCTGGACGTTCAGAGGCTCTGGGTCTTATCGGTAAGATTACCGGTAATCTTGCGAACCCCCATTGCCTAACCCTAACCCTAACCCTAACCCTTTAAAGTGCGATAGCTCCTCCCACAAAGGTCGACACGGGTCCCATCTTTTAGTATGTTATATAGCTTGTCGAGACGGACATTTGGATATGTGTCTCTCCGCACACGGTCGCACGGTTCCTAACCCTAGGGTTAGCCTTTAAAGTGCGATAGCTCCTCCCACAAAGGTCGACACGGTCCCATCTTTTAGTATGTTATATAGCTTGTCGAGACGGACATTTGGATATGTGTCTCTCCGCACACGGTCGCACGGTTCCTAACCCTAGGGTTAGCCTTTAAAGTGCGATAGCTCCTCCCACAAAGGTCGACACGGTCCCATCTTTTAGTATGTTATATAGCTTGTCGAGACGGACATTTGGATATGTGTCTCTCCGCACACGGTCGCACGGTTCCTAACCCTAGGGTTAGCCTTTAAAGTGCGATAGCTCCTCCCACAAAGGTCAGAAATAAAAGTTAGTCACGTCCACGCGTAGCCATCGATAAGACGAACGCGATGATATGTGGCTCGCTTCTGGTACTCAATTTTAAGTTTAGCATTTCAACCAAAAACACATTCTTAGTGTCAAAACACTTCGGGTTCGCTTTGCGCCCCCTTCTGGACATTTTAGACAAAACTCTCAAGAGGGAAAAAGATTCGCAGTGGCCTACTTAGTACGTAGGCAAAAGTTTTTTTTTTTTGAATTTTTTTGTGCAATTTCAATGGCAGACAAATGGTGGCGCTGTTGCCGCTAGGAAGCTCAGAAATCAATGAGGACAACAGATTCCGAATCGGGTCGCCATTACGGAATTTTTGATGTCTCATACTTGTGTTTTGGACTCTCAGAGGCTCCTGAGTCTTATCGGTAGAACCCCCATTACCTACCCTAAATCTTGAAAATAACACAAGTGTCAAAACACTTCCGGGTTCGCTGTTGCGCCCCCTTCTGGACATTTTAGACAAAACTCTCAAGAGGGAAAAAGATTCGCAGTGCCTACTTAGTACGTAGGCAAAAGTTTTTTTTTTTTGAATTTTTTTGTGCAATTTTAATGGCAGACAAATGGTGGCGGCTGTTGCCGCTAGGAAGCTCAGAAATCAATGAGGACAACAGATTCCGAATCGGGTCGCCATTACGGAATTTTAGATGTCTCATACTTGTGTCCTGGACGTTCAGAGGCTCCTGGGTCTTATCGGTAAGATTACCGGTAATCTTGCGAACCCCCATTGCCTAACCCTAACCCTAACCCTAACCCTTTAAAGTGCGATAGCTCCTCCACAAAGGTCGACAACGGTCCCATCTTTTAGTATGTTATATAGCTTGTCGAGACGGACATTTGGATATGTGTCTCTCCGCACACGGTCGCACGGTTCCTAACCCTAGGGTTAGCCTTTAAAGTGCGATAGCTCCTCCCACAAAGGTCGACACGGTCCCATCTTTTAGTATGTTATATAGCTTGTCGAGACGGACATTTGGATATGTGTCTCTCCGCACACGGTCGCACGGTTCCTAACCCTAGGGTTAGCCTTTAAAGTGCGATAGCTCCTCCCACAAAGGTCGACACGGTCCCATCTTTTAGTATGTTATATAGCTTGTCGAGACGGACATTTGGATATGTGTCTCTCCGCACACGGTCGCACGGTTCCTAACCCTAGGGTTAGCCTTTAAAGTGCGATAGCTCCTCCCACAAAGGTCAGAAATAAAAGTTAGTCACGTCCACGCGTAGCCATCGATAAGACGAACGCGATGATATGTGGCTCGCTTCTGGTACTCAATTTTAAGTTTAGCATTTCAACCAAAAACACATTCTTAGTGTCAAAACACTTCCCGGGTTCGCTTTGCGCCCCCTTCTGGACATTTTAGACAAAACTCTCAAGAGGGAAAAAGATTCGCAGTGGCCTACTTAGTACGTAGGCAAAAGTTTTTTTTTTTTGAATTTTTTTGTGCAATTTCAATGGCAGACAAATGGTGGCGCTGTTGCCGCTAGGAAGCTCAGAAATCAATGAGGACAACAGATTCCGAATCGGGTCGCCATTACGGAATTTTAGATGTCTCATACTTGTGTCCTGGACGTTCAGAGGCTCCTGGGTCTTATCGGTAAGATTACCGGTAATCTTGCGAACCCCCATTGCCTAACCCTAACCCTAACCCTAACCCTTTAAAGTGCGATAGCTCCTCCCACAAAGGTCGACACGGTCCCATCTTTTAGTATGTTATATAGCTTGTCGAGACGGACATTTGGATATGTGTCTCTCCGCACACGGTCGCACGGTTCCTAACCCTAGGGTTAGCCTTTAAAGTGCGATAGCTCCTCCCACAAAGGTCGACACGGTCCCATCTTTTAGTATGTTATATAGCTTGTCGAGACGGACATTTGGATATGTGTCTCTCCGCACACGGTCGCACGGTTCCTAACCCTAGGGTTAGCCTTTAAAGTGCGATAGCTCCTCCCACAAAGGTCGACACGGTCCCATCTTTTAGTATGTTATATAGCTTGTCGAGACGGACATTTGGATATGTGTCTCTCCGCACACGGTCGCACGGTTCCTAACCCTAGGGTTAGCCTTTAAAGTGCGATAGCTCCTCCCACAAAGGTCAGAAATAAAAGTTAGTCACGTCCACGCGTAGCCATCGATAAGACGAACGCGATGATATGTGGCTCGCTTCTGGTACTCAATTTTAAGTTTAGCATTTCAACCAAAAACACATTCTTAGTGTCAAAACACTTCCGGGTTCGCTTTGCGCCCCCTTCTGGACATTTTAGACAAAACTCTCAAGAGGGAAAAAGATTCGCAGTGGCCTACTTAGTACGTAGGCAAAAGTTTTTTTTTTTTTGAATTTTTTTGTGCAATTTCAATGGCAGACAAATGGTGGCGCTGTTGCCGCTAGGAAGCTCAGAAATCAATGAGGACAACAGATTCCGAATCGGGTCGCCATTACGGAATTTTTGATGTCTCATACTTGTGTTTTGGACTCTCAGAGGCTCCTGAGTCTTATCGGTAGAACCCCCATTACCTAACCCTAAATCTTGAAAATAACACAAGTGTCAAAACACTTCCGGGTTCGCTGTTGCGCCCCCTTCTGGACATTTTAGACAAAACTCTCAAGAGGGAAAAAGATTCGCAGTGGCCTACTTAGTACGTAGGCAAAGGTTTTTTTTTTTTTGAATTTTTTTGTGCAATTTTAATGGCAGACAAATGGTGGCGCTGTTGCCGCTAGGAAGCTCAGAAATCAATGAGGACAACAGATTCCGAATCGGGTCGCCATTACGGAATTTTAGATGTCTCATACTTGTGTCCTGGACGTTCAGAGGCTCCTGGGTCTTATCGGTAAGATTACCGGTAATCTTGCGAACCCCCATTGCCTAACCCTAACCCTAACCCTAACCCTTTAAAGTGCGATAGCTCCTCCCACAAAGGTCGACACGGTCCCATCTTTTAGTATGTTATATAGCTTGTCGAGACGGACATTTGGATATGTGTCTCTCCGCACACGGTCGCACGGTTCCTAACCCTAGGGTTAGCCTTTAAAGTGCGATAGCTCCTCCCACAAAGGTCGACACGGTCCCATCTTTTAGTATGTTATATAGCTTGTCGAGACGGACATTTGGATATGTGTCTCTCCGCACACGGTCGCACGGTTCCTAACCCTAGGGTTAGCCTTTAAAGTGCGATAGCTCCTCCCACAAAGGTCGACACGGTCCCATCTTTTAGTATGTTATATAGCTTGTCGAGACGGACATTTGGATATGTGTCTCTCCGCACACGGTCGCACGGTTCCTAACCCTAGGGTTAGCCTTTAAAGTGCGATAGCTCCTCCCACAAAGGTCAGAAATAAAAGTTAGTCACGTCCACGCGTAGCCATCGATAAGACGAACGCGATGATATGTGGCTCGCTTCTGGTACTCAATTTTAAGTTTAGCATTTCAACCAAAAACACATTCTTAGTGTCAAAACACTTCCGGGTTCGCTTTGCGCCCCCTTCTGGACATTTTAGACAAAACTCTCAAGAGGGAAAAAGATTCGCAGTGGCCTACTTAGTACGTAGGCAAAAGTTTTTTTTTTTTTGAATTTTTTTGTGCAATTTCAATGGCAGACAAATGGTGGCGCTGTTGCCGCTAGGAAGCTCAGAAATCAATGAGGACAACAGATTCCGAATCGGGTCGCCATTACGGAATTTTTGATGTCTCATACTTGTGTTTTGGACTCTCAGAGGCTCCTGAGTCTTATCGGTAGAACCCCCATTACCTAACCCTAAATCTTGAAAATAACACAAGTGTCAAAACACTTCCGGGTTCGCTGTTGCGCCCCCTTCTGGACATTTTAGACAAAACTCTCAAGAGGGAAAAAGATTCGCAGTGGCCTACTTAGTACGTAGGCAAAGGTTTTTTTTTTTTTGAATTTTTTTGTGCAATTTTAATGGCAGACAAATGGTGGCGCTGTTGCCGCTAGGAAGCTCAGAAATCAATGAGGACAACAGATTCCGAATCGGGTCGCCATTACGGAATTTTAGATGTCTCATACTTGTGTCCTGGACGTTCAGAGGCTCCTGGGTCTTATCGGTAAGATTACCGGTAATCTTGCGAACCCCCATTGCCTAACCCTAACCCTAACCCTAACCCTTTAAAGTGCGATAGCTCCTCCCACAAAGGTCGACACGGTCCCATCTTTTAGTATGTTATATAGCTTGTCGAGACGGACATTTGGATATGTGTCTCTCCGCACACGGTCGCACGGTTCCTAACCCTAGGGTTAGCCTTTAAAGTGCGATAGCTCCTCCCACAAAGGTCGACACGGTCCCATCTTTTAGTATGTTATATAGCTTGTCGAGACGGACATTTGGATATGTGTCTCTCCGCACACGGTCGCACGGTTCCTAACCCTAGGGTTAGCCTTTAAAGTGCGATAGCTCCTCCCACAAAGGTCGACACGGTCCCATCTTTTAGTATGTTATATAGCTTGTCGAGACGGACATTTGGATATGTGTCTCTCCGCACACGGTCGCACGGTTCCTAACCCTAGGGTTAGCCTTTAAAGTGCGATAGCTCCTCCCACAAAGGTCAGAAATAAAAGTTAGTCACGTCCACGCGTAGCCATCGATAAGACGAACGCGATGATATGTGGCTCGCTTCTGGTACTCAATTTTAAGTTTAGCATTTCAACCAAAAACACATTCTTAGTGTCAAAACACTTCCGGGTTCGCTTTGCGCCCCCTTCTGGACATTTTAGACAAAACTCTCAAGAGGGAAAAAGATTCGCAGTGGCCTACTTAGTACGTAGGCAAAAGTTTTTTTTTTTTTGAATTTTTTTGTGCAATTTCAATGGCAGACAAATGGTGGCGCTGTTGCCGCTAGGAAGCTCAGAAATCAATGAGGACAACAGATTCCGAATCGGGTCGCCATTACGGAATTTTTGATGTCTCATACTTGTGTTTTGGACTCTCAGAGGCTCCTGAGTCTTATCGGTAGAACCCCCATTACCTAACCCTAAATCTTGAAAATAACACAAGTGTCAAAACACTTCCGGGTTCGCTGTTGCGCCCCCTTCTGGACATTTTAGACAAAACTCTCAAGAGGGAAAAAGATTCGCAGTGGCCTACTTAGTACGTAGGCAAAGGTTTTTTTTTTTTTGAATTTTTTTGTGCAATTTTAATGGCAGACAAATGGTGGCGCTGTTGCCGCTAGGAAGCTCAGAAATCAATGAGGACAACAGATTCCGAATCGGGTCGCCATTACGGAATTTTAGATGTCTCATACTTGTGTCCTGGACGTTCAGAGGCTCCTGGGTCTTATCGGTAAGATTACCGGTAATCTTGCGAACCCCCATTGCCTAACCCTAACCCTAACCCTAACCCTTTAAAGTGCGATAGCTCCTCCCACAAAGGTCGACACGGTCCCATCTTTTAGTATGTTATATAGCTTGTCGAGACGGACATTTGGATATGTGTCTCTCCGCACACGGTCGCACGGTTCCTAACCCTAGGGTTAGCCTTTAAAGTGCGATAGCTCCTCCCACAAAGGTCGACACGGTCCCATCTTTTAGTATGTTATATAGCTTGTCGAGACGGACATTTGGATATGTGTCTCTCCGCACACGGTCGCACGGTTCCTAACCCTAGGGTTAGCCTTTAAAGTGCGATAGCTCCTCCCACAAAGGTCGACACGGTCCCATCTTTTAGTATGTTATATAGCTTGTCGAGACGGACATTTGGATATGTGTCTCTCCGCACACGGTCGCACGGTTCCTAACCCTAGGGTTAGCCTTTAAAGTGCGATAGCTCCTCCCACAAAGGTCAGAAATAAAAGTTAGTCACGTCCACGCGTAGCCATCGATAAGACGAACGCGATGATATGTGGCTCGCTTCTGGTACTCAATTTTAAGTTTAGCATTTCAACCAAAAACACATTCTTAGTGTCAAAACACTTCCGGGTTCGCTTTGCGCCCCCTTCTGGACATTTTAGACAAAACTCTCAAGAGGGAAAAAGATTCGCAGTGGCCTACTTAGTACGTAGGCAAAAGTTTTTTTTTTTTTGAATTTTTTTGTGCAATTTCAATGGCAGACAAATGGTGGCGCTGTTGCCGCTAGGAAGCTCAGAAATCAATGAGGACAACAGATTCCGAATCGGGTCGCCATTACGGAATTTTAGATGTCTCATACTTGTGTCCTGGACGTTCAGAGGCTCCTGGGTCTTATCGGTAAGATTACCGGTAATCTTGCGAACCCCCATTGCCTAACCCTAACCCTAACCCTAACCCTTTAAAGTGCGATAGCTCCTCCCACAAAGGTCGACACGGTCCCATCTTTTAGTATGTTATATAGCTTGTCGAGACGGACATTTGGATATGTGTCTCTCCGCACACGGTCGCACGGTTCCTAACCCTAGGGTTAGCCTTTAAAGTGCGATAGCTCCTCCCACAAAGGTCGACACGGTCCCATCTTTTAGTATGTTATATAGCTTGTCGAGACGGACATTTGGATATGTGTCTCTCCGCACACGGTCGCACGGTTCCTAACCCTAGGGTTAGCCTTTAAAGTGCGATAGCTCCTCCCACAAAGGTCGACACGGTCCCATCTTTTAGTATGTTATATAGCTTGTCGAGACGGACATTTGGATATGTGTCTCTCCGCACACGGTCGCACGGTTCCTAACCCTAGGGTTAGCCTTTAAAGTGCGATAGCTCCTCCCACAAAGGTCAGAAATAAAAGTTAGTCACGTCCACGCGTAGCCATCGATAAGACGAACGCGATGATATGTGGCTCGCTTCTGGTACTCAATTTTAAGTTTAGCATTTCAACCAAAAACACATTCTTAGCATCGGTAACCCTATAAGCCTTTCGATCAGGTAAAACTAGGGTTATCTAGGGTTAGGGTTAGGGGCTACGGGGGTCGCACGACAATGGCGGACATATCAGATCGTAGGCCTCGGAAAGCTGGAAACGCCAACGTCAATTACTTGTCTGACGGACGTATCGTTCAAGAGCTATCGCGCGTTGAAAACTAACCCTAACCCTAGCCAATTAAGAGAACCGTAAGTCCGTGTGCTGGGAAACACATATCAGCGCGTCCGCCTCGTCGTTCTGAGTCGGAAAATGGTCTCGGTTTTTTACAGAAGTTTTCTGGCGGCTAAGTGGCTATTACACCCACTTCCCGACATCGTAGAGACACGAGACCACCACGGCTGTATTCAGCGGGAAAAAGTGAGTCTAGGGAGCCAACTCCCGACGCTCAAAGACACTCCGAAGACCCAAAGGTCAAGCGTTGACATTTTAGGCTTTATTTTGCGGCCTTGCAGCTTTAAAATTCAATAAGATATTCAAAAAAATTGCTGTCTTCACAAACAAGACTGTTTCTAAATGTTTGAAGCGTCCCGAATCCGATGGAAGTGGTTTCGTAGCTCTCCGACACTGCTAACTCTCCGCCAAATCAAAAGAGACACGTTTTTTCAGCCCCTAGAGCTCAATTATTATTATTTTTTTTCAAACAACACATTTTCTGAATCACTTTTTCATGCCGGATTTAATGGAATTGGTCCCGTCGCTCTACGACACTCCTAAGGTCTGGGGTAAATTTTACTAAGTCCCAGAGCTTGGGGACACCAAAATAAGTGCACTGGGGACTATTACCAGTCGATCCCAAATCACTTGAAACATGCAAAAAAAGAAAAAAAAAGAAAAAAAAAAAAGAAAAAAAGAAAAAAAAAGAAAAAAAATTCAAAAAAAAAAAAAAAAAAATCAAAAAAAAAGAAAAAAAAAAAGAAACTAAACCAAAAAAAAAAAAAAAAAAAAAACCTTCTTGATGTGGACTTAGACTTGTCTTAGTACTACAACTACAACCTATCTCAAACCCTCACCCTGAACCTAACCCGCAGACTTGTATACACTAACCCTAACCAGTCTTAGTACTACAACTACTACCTATCTCAAACCCTCACCCTAAACCTAACCCGCAGACTTGTATACACTAAGCCTAACCCTAAAAAAAAAAAAAAAAAATCTGGAAAAAAACACAAGTGTCAAAACACTTCCGGGTTCGCTTTGCGCCCCCTTCTGGACATTTTAGACAAAACTCTCAAGAGGGAAAAAGATTCGCAGTGGCCTACTTAGTACGTAGGCAAAAGTTTTTTTTTTTTTGAATTTTTTTGTGCAATTTCAATGGCAGACAAATGGTGGCGCTGTTGCCGCTAGGAAGCTCAGAAATCAATGAGGACAACAGATTCCGAATCGGGTCGCCATTACGGAATTTTTGATGTCTCATACTTGTGTTTTGGACTCTCAGAGGCTCCTGAGTCTTATCGGTAGAACCCCCATTACCTAACCCTAAATCTTGAAAATAACACAAGTGTCAAAACACTTCCGGGTTCGCTGTTGCGCCCCCTTCTGGACATTTTAGACAAAACTCTCAAGAGGGAAAAAGATTCGCAGTGGCCTACTTAGTACGTAGGCAAAGGTTTTTTTTTTTTTGAATTTTTTTGTGCAATTTTAATGGCAGACAAATGGTGGCGCTGTTGCCGCTAGGAAGCTCAGAAATCAATGAGGACAACAGATTCCGAATCGGGTCGCCATTACGGAATTTTAGATGTCTCATACTTGTGTCCTGGACGTTCAGAGGCTCCTGGGTCTTATCGGTAAGATTACCGGTAATCTTGCGAACCCCCATTGCCTAACCCTAACCCTAACCCTAACCCTTTAAAGTGCGATAGCTCCTCCCACAAAGGTCGACACGGTCCCATCTTTTAGTATGTTATATAGCTTGTCGAGACGGACATTTGGATATGTGTCTCTCCGCACACGGTCGCACGGTTCCTAACCCTAGGGTTAGCCTTTAAAGTGCGATAGCTCCTCCCACAAAGGTCGACACGGTCCCATCTTTTAGTATGTTATATAGCTTGTCGAGACGGACATTTGGATATGTGTCTCTCCGCACACGGTCGCACGGTTCCTAACCCTAGGGTTAGCCTTTAAAGTGCGATAGCTCCTCCCACAAAGGTCGACACGGTCCCATCTTTTAGTATGTTATATAGCTTGTCGAGACGGACATTTGGATATGTGTCTCTCCGCACACGGTCGCACGGTTCCTAACCCTAGGGTTAGCCTTTAAAGTGCGATAGCTCCTCCCACAAAGGTCAGAAATAAAAGTTAGTCACGTCCACGCGTAGCCATCGATAAGACGAACGCGATGATATGTGGCTCGCTTCTGGTACTCAATTTTAAGTTTAGCATTTCAACCAAAAACACATTCTTAGTGTCAAAACACTTCCGGGTTCGCTTTGCGCCCCCTTCTGGACATTTTAGACAAAACTCTCAAGAGGGAAAAAGATTCGCAGTGGCCTACTTAGTACGTAGGCAAAAGTTTTTTTTTTTTTGAATTTTTTTGTGCAATTTCAATGGCAGACAAATGGTGGCGCTGTTGCCGCTAGGAAGCTCAGAAATCAATGAGGACAACAGATTCCGAATCGGGTCGCCATTACGGAATTTTAGATGTCTCATACTTGTGTCCTGGACGTTCAGAGGCTCCTGGGTCTTATCGGTAAGATTACCGGTAATCTTGCGAACCCCCATTGCCTAACCCTAACCCTAACCCTAACCCTTTAAAGTGCGATAGCTCCTCCCACAAAGGTCGACACGGTCCCATCTTTTAGTATGTTATATAGCTTGTCGAGACGGACATTTGGATATGTGTCTCTCCGCACACGGTCGCACGGTTCCTAACCCTAGGGTTAGCCTTTAAAGTGCGATAGCTCCTCCCACAAAGGTCGACACGGTCCCATCTTTTAGTATGTTATATAGCTTGTCGAGACGGACATTTGGATATGTGTCTCTCCGCACACGGTCGCACGGTTCCTAACCCTAGGGTTAGCCTTTAAAGTGCGATAGCTCCTCCCACAAAGGTCGACACGGTCCCATCTTTTAGTATGTTATATAGCTTGTCGAGACGGACATTTGGATATGTGTCTCTCCGCACACGGTCGCACGGTTCCTAACCCTAGGGTTAGCCTTTAAAGTGCGATAGCTCCTCCCACAAAGGTCAGAAATAAAAGTTAGTCACGTCCACGCGTAGCCATCGATAAGACGAACGCGATGATATGTGGCTCGCTTCTGGTACTCAATTTTAAGTTTAGCATTTCAACCAAAAACACATTCTTAGTGTCAAAACACTTCCGGGTTCGCTTTGCGCCCCCTTCTGGACATTTTAGACAAAACTCTCAAGAGGGAAAAAGATTCGCAGTGGCCTACTTAGTACGTAGGCAAAAGTTTTTTTTTTTTTGAATTTTTTTGTGCAATTTCAATGGCAGACAAATGGTGGCGCTGTTGCCGCTAGGAAGCTCAGAAATCAATGAGGACAACAGATTCCGAATCGGGTCGCCATTACGGAATTTTAGATGTCTCATACTTGTGTCCTGGACGTTCAGAGGCTCCTGGGTCTTATCGGTAAGATTACCGGTAATCTTGCGAACCCCCATTGCCTAACCCTAACCCTAACCCTAACCCTTTAAAGTGCGATAGCTCCTCCCACAAAGGTCGACACGGTCCCATCTTTTAGTATGTTATATAGCTTGTCGAGACGGACATTTGGATATGTGTCTCTCCGCACACGGTCGCACGGTTCCTAACCCTAGGGTTAGCCTTTAAAGTGCGATAGCTCCTCCCACAAAGGTCGACACGGTCCCATCTTTTAGTATGTTATATAGCTTGTCGAGACGGACATTTGGATATGTGTCTCTCCGCACACGGTCGCACGGTTCCTAACCCTAGGGTTAGCCTTTAAAGTGCGATAGCTCCTCCCACAAAGGTCGACACGGTCCCATCTTTTAGTATGTTATATAGCTTGTCGAGACGGACATTTGGATATGTGTCTCTCCGCACACGGTCGCACGGTTCCTAACCCTAGGGTTAGCCTTTAAAGTGCGATAGCTCCTCCCACAAAGGTCAGAAATAAAAGTTAGTCACGTCCACGCGTAGCCATCGATAAGACGAACGCGATGATATGTGGCTCGCTTCTGGTACTCAATTTTAAGTTTAGCATTTCAACCAAAAACACATTCTTAGTGTCAAAACACTTCCGGGTTCGCTTTGCGCCCCCTTCTGGACATTTTAGACAAAACTCTCAAGAGGGAAAAAGATTCGCAGTGGCCTACTTAGTACGTAGGCAAAAGTTTTTTTTTTTTTGAATTTTTTTGTGCAATTTCAATGGCAGACAAATGGTGGCGCTGTTGCCGCTAGGAAGCTCAGAAATCAATGAGGACAACAGATTCCGAATCGGGTCGCCATTACGGAATTTTTGATGTCTCATACTTGTGTTTTGGACTCTCAGAGGCTCCTGAGTCTTATCGGTAGAACCCCCATTACCTAACCCTAAATCTTGAAAATAACACAAGTGTCAAAACACTTCCGGGTTCGCTGTTGCGCCCCCTTCTGGACATTTTAGACAAAACTCTCAAGAGGGAAAAAGATTCGCAGTGGCCTACTTAGTACGTAGGCAAAGGTTTTTTTTTTTTTGAATTTTTTTGTGCAATTTTAATGGCAGACAAATGGTGGCGCTGTTGCCGCTAGGAAGCTCAGAAATCAATGAGGACAACAGATTCCGAATCGGGTCGCCATTACGGAATTTTAGATGTCTCATACTTGTGTCCTGGACGTTCAGAGGCTCCTGGGTCTTATCGGTAAGATTACCGGTAATCTTGCGAACCCCCATTGCCTAACCCTAACCCTAACCCTAACCCTTTAAAGTGCGATAGCTCCTCCCACAAAGGTCGACACGGTCCCATCTTTTAGTATGTTATATAGCTTGTCGAGACGGACATTTGGATATGTGTCTCTCCGCACACGGTCGCACGGTTCCTAACCCTAGGGTTAGCCTTTAAAGTGCGATAGCTCCTCCCACAAAGGTCGACACGGTCCCATCTTTTAGTATGTTATATAGCTTGTCGAGACGGACATTTGGATATGTGTCTCTCCGCACACGGTCGCACGGTTCCTAACCCTAGGGTTAGCCTTTAAAGTGCGATAGCTCCTCCCACAAAGGTCGACACGGTCCCATCTTTTAGTATGTTATATAGCTTGTCGAGACGGACATTTGGATATGTGTCTCTCCGCACACGGTCGCACGGTTCCTAACCCTAGGGTTAGCCTTTAAAGTGCGATAGCTCCTCCCACAAAGGTCAGAAATAAAAGTTAGTCACGTCCACGCGTAGCCATCGATAAGACGAACGCGATGATATGTGGCTCGCTTCTGGTACTCAATTTTAAGTTTAGCATTTCAACCAAAAACACATTCTTAGTGTCAAAACACTTCCGGGTTCGCTTTGCGCCCCCTTCTGGACATTTTAGACAAAACTCTCAAGAGGGAAAAAGATTCGCAGTGGCCTACTTAGTACGTAGGCAAAAGTTTTTTTTTTTTGAATTTTTTTGTGCAATTTCAATGGCAGACAAATGGTGGCGCTGTTGCCGCTAGGAAGCTCAGAAATCAATGAGGACAACAGATTCCGAATCGGGTCGCCATTACGGAATTTTAGATGTCTCATACTTGTGTCCTGGACGTTCAGAGGCTCCTGGGTCTTATCGGTAAGATTACCGGTAATCTTGCGAACCCCCATTGCCTAACCCTAACCCTAACCCTAACCCTTTAAAGTGCGATAGCTCCTCCCACAAAGGTCGACACGGTCCCATCTTTTAGTATGTTATATAGCTTGTCGAGACGGACATTTGGATATGTGTCTCTCCGCACACGGTCGCACGGTTCCTAACCCTAGGGTTAGCCTTTAAAGTGCGATAGCTCCTCCCACAAAGGTCGACACGGTCCCATCTTTTAGTATGTTATATAGCTTGTCGAGACGGACATTTGGATATGTGTCTCTCCGCACACGGTCGCACGGTTCCTAACCCTAGGGTTAGCCTTTAAAGTGCGATAGCTCCTCCCACAAAGGTCGACACGGTCCCATCTTTTAGTATGTTATATAGCTTGTCGAGACGGACATTTGGATATGTGTCTCTCCGCACACGGTCGCACGGTTCCTAACCCTAGGGTTAGCCTTTAAAGTGCGATAGCTCCTCCCACAAAGGTCAGAAATAAAAGTTAGTCACGTCCACGCGTAGCCATCGATAAGACGAACGCGATGATATGTGGCTCGCTTCTGGTACTCAATTTTAAGTTTAGCATTTCAACCAAAAACACATTCTTAGTGTCAAAACACTTCCGGGTTCGCTTTGCGCCCCCTTCTGGACATTTTAGACAAAACTCTCAAGAGGGAAAAAGATTCGCAGTGGCCTACTTAGTACGTAGGCAAAAGTTTTTTTTTTTTTGAATTTTTTTGTGCAATTTCAATGGCAGACAAATGGTGGCGCTGTTGCCGCTAGGAAGCTCAGAAATCAATGAGGACAACAGATTCCGAATCGGGTCGCCATTACGGAATTTTAGATGTCTCATACTTGTGTCCTGGACGTTCAGAGGCTCCTGGGTCTTATCGGTAAGATTACCGGTAATCTTGCGAACCCCCATTGCCTAACCCTAACCCTAACCCTAACCCTTTAAAGTGCGATAGCTCCTCCCACAAAGGTCGACACGGTCCCATCTTTTAGTATGTTATATAGCTTGTCGAGACGGACATTTGGATATGTGTCTCTCCGCACACGGTCGCACGGTTCCTAACCCTAGGGTTAGCCTTTAAAGTGCGATAGCTCCTCCCACAAAGGTCGACACGGTCCCATCTTTTAGTATGTTATATAGCTTGTCGAGACGGACATTTGGATATGTGTCTCTCCGCACACGGTCGCACGGTTCCTAACCCTAGGGTTAGCCTTTAAAGTGCGATAGCTCCTCCCACAAAGGTCGACACGGTCCCATCTTTTAGTATGTTATATAGCTTGTCGAGACGGACATTTGGATATGTGTCTCTCCGCACACGGTCGCACGGTTCCTAACCCTAGGGTTAGCCTTTAAAGTGCGATAGCTCCTCCCACAAAGGTCAGAAATAAAAGTTAGTCACGTCCACGCGTAGCCATCGATAAGACGAACGCGATGATATGTGGCTCGCTTCTGGTACTCAATTTTAAGTTTAGCATTTCAACCAAAAACACATTCTTAGTGTCAAAACACTTCCGGGTTCGCTTTGCGCCCCCTTCTGGACATTTTAGACGAAACTCTCAAGAGGGAAAAAGATTCGCAGTGGCCTACTTAGTACGTAGGCAAAAGTTTTTTTTTTTTTGAATTTTTTTGTGCAATTTCAATGGCAGACAAATGGTGGCGCTGTTGCCGCTAGGAAGCTCAGAAATCAATGAGGAATTCCGAATCGGGTCGCCATTACGGAATTTTAGATGTCTCATACTTGTGTCCTGGACGTTCAGAGGCTCCTGGGTCTTATCGGTAAGATTACCGGTAATCTTGCGAACCCCCATTGCCTAACCCTAACCCTAACCCTAACCCTAACCCTAACCCTAACCCTAACCCTAACCCCTAACCCTAACCCTAACCCTAACCCTAACCCTAACCCTAACCCTAACCCTAACCCTAACCCTAACCCTAAACCCTAACCCTAACCCTAACCCTAACCCTAACCCTAACCCTAACCCTAACCCTAACCCTAACCCTAACCCTAACCCTAACCCCCTAACCCTAACCCTAACCCTAACCCTAACCCTAACCCTAACCCTAACCCTAACCCTAACCCTAACCCTAACCCTAACCCTAACCCCTAACCCTAACCCTAACCCTAACCCTAACCCTAACCCTAACCCTAACCCTAACCCTAACCCTAACCCTAACCCTAACCCTAACCCTAACCCCTAACCCTAACCCTAACCCTAACCCTAACCCTAACCCTAACCCTAACCCTAACCCTAACCCTAACCCTAACCCTAACCCTAACCCTAACCCTAACCCCTAACCCTAACCCTAACCCTAACCCTAACCCTAACCCTAACCCTAACCCTAACCCTAACCCTAACCCTAACCCTAACCCTAACCTAACCCTAACCCTAACCCTAACCCTAACCCTAACCCTAACCCTGTGAAAGTGACATTTTGGCCCTGTTGTCCCAAACTGCCCCAGCACTTCCCACATTGCTCAAAGTGGCTAGCTTTCATCCCAACACAGTTTATAGGGCCATACGGTACATAGTTTTCAAGTTACAGACTAAGCTAAGCAAAAGTGAACCAGGCCTTTTTACTGTGAAAATGGCACTTTGGGACTGTGAAAGTGACATTTTGGCCCTGTTGTCCCAAACTGCCCCAGCACTTCCCACATTGCTCAAAGTGGCTAGCTTTCATCCCAACACAGTTTATAGGGCCATACGGTACATAGTTTTCAAGTTACAGACTAAGCTAAGCAAAAGTGAACCAGGCCTTTTTACTGTGAAAATGGCACTTTGGGACTGTGAAAGTGACATTTTGGCCCTGTTCGTTCCCTGTTGTCCCAAACTGCCCCAGCTCTTGCCACAATGCTCAAAGTGGCTAGCTTTCATCCCAACACAGTTTATAGGGCCATACGGTACATAGTTTTCAAGTTACAGACTAAGCTAAGCAAAAGTGAACCAGGCCTTTTTACTGTGAAAATGGCACTTTGGGACTGTGAAAGTGACATTTTGGCCCTGTTGTCCCAAACTGCCCCAGCACTTCCCACACTGCTCAAAGTGGCTAGCTTTCATCCCAACACAGTTTATAGGGCCATACGGTACATAGTTTTCAAGTTACAGACTAAGCTAAGCAAAAGTGAACCAGGCCTTTTTACTGTGAAAATGGCACTTTGGGACTGTGAAAGTGACATTTTGGCCCTGTTGTCCCAAACTGCCCCAGCACTTCCCACATTGCTCAAAGTGGCTAGCTTTCATCCCAACACAGTTTATAGGGCCATACGGTACATAGTTTTCAAGTTACAGACTAAGCTAAGCAAAAGTGAACCAGGCCTTTTTACTGTGAAAATGGCACTTTGGGACTGTGAAAGTGACATTTTGGCCCTGTTGTCCCAAACTGCCCCAGCACTTCCCACATTGCTCAAAGTGGCTAGCTTTCATCCCAACACAGTTTATAGGGCCATACGGTACATAGTTTTCAAGTTACAGACTAAGCTAAGCAAAATGAATCTTTTTTTTTTTACTGTGAAAACGGCACTTTGGGACTGTGAAAGTGACATTTTGGCCCTGTTGTCCCAAACTGCCCCAGCACTTCCCACATTGCTCAAAGTGGCTAGCTTTCATCCCAACACAGTTTATAGGGCCATACGGTACATAGTTTTCAAGTTACAGACTAAGCTAAGCAAAAGTGAACCAGGCCTTTTTACTGTGAAAATGGCACTTTGGGACTGTGAAAGTGACATTTTGGCCCTGTTGTCCCAAACTGCCCCAGCACTTCCCACATTGCTCAAAGTGGCTAGCTTTCATCCCAACACAGTTTATAGGGCCATACGGTACATAGTTTTCAAGTTACAGACTAAGCTAAGCAAAAGTGAACCAGGCCTTTTTACTGTGAAAATGGCACTTTGGGACTGTGAAAGTGACATTTTGGCCCTGTTGTCCCAAACTGCCCCAGCACTTCCCACATTGCTCAAAGTGGCTAGCTTTCATCCCAACACAGTTTATAGGGCCATACGGTACATAGTTTTCAAGTTACAGACTAAGCTAAGCAAAAGTGAACCAGGCCTTTTTACTGTGAAAATGGCACTTTGGGACTGTGAAAGTGACATTTTGGCCCTGTTGTCCCAAACTGCCCCAGCACTTCCCACATTGCTCAAAGTGGCTAGCTTTCATCCCAACACAGTTTATAGGGCCATACGGTACATAGTTTTCAAGTTACAGACTAAGCTAAGCAAAAGTGAACCAGGCCTTTTTACTGTGAAAATGGCACTTTGGGACTGTGAAAGTGACATTTTGGCCCTGTTGTCCCAAACTGCCCCAGCACTTCCCACATTGCTCAAAGTGGCTAGCTTTCATCCCAACACAGTTTATAGGGCCATACGGTACATAGTTTTCAAGTTACAGACTAAGCTAAGCAAAAGTGAACCAGGCCTTTTTACTGTGAAAATGGCACTTTGGGACTGTGAAAGTGACATTTTGGCCCTGTTGTCCCAAACTGCCCCAGCACTTCCCACATTGCTCAAAGTGGCTAGCTTTCATCCCAACACAGTTTATAGGGCCATACGGTACATAGTTTTCAAGTTACAGACTAAGCTAAGCAAAAGTGAACCAGGCCTTTTTACTGTGAAAATGGCACTTTGGGACTGTGAAAGTGACATTTTGGCCCTGTTCGTTCCCTGTTGTCCCAAACTGCCCCAGCTCTTGCCACAATGCTCAAAGTGGCTAGCTTTCATCCCAACACAGTTTATAGGGCCATACGGTACATAGTTTTCAAGTTACAGACTAAGCTAAGCAAAAGTGAACCAGGCCTTTTTACTGTGAAAATGGCACTTTGGGACTGTGAAAGTGACATTTTGGCCCTGTTGTCCCAAACTGCCCCAGCACTTCCCACATTGCTCAAAGTGGCTAGCTTTCATCCCAACACAGTTTATAGGGCCATACGGTACATAGTTTTCAAGTTACAGACTAAGCTAAGCAAAAGTGAACCAGGCCTTTTTACTGTGAAAATGGCACTTTGGGACTGTGAAAGTGACATTTTGGCCCTGTTGTCCCAAACTGCCCCAGCACTTCCCACATTGCTCAAAGTGGCTAGCTTTCATCCCAACACAGTTTATAGGGCCATACGGTACATAGTTTTCAAGTTACAGACTAAGCTAAGCAAAAGTGAACCAGGCCTTTTTACTGTGAAAATGGCACTTTGGGACTGTGAAAGTGACATTTTGGCCCTGTTGTCCCAAACTGCCCCAGCACTTCCCACATTGCTCAAAGTGGCTAGCTTTCATCCCAACACAGTTTATAGGGCCATACGGTACATAGTTTTCAAGTTACAGACTAAGCTAAGCAAAAGTGAACCAGGCCTTTTTACTGTGAAAATGGCACTTTGGGACTGTGAAAGTGACATTTTGGCCCTGTTGTCCCAAACTGCCCCAGCACTTCCCACATTGCTCAAAGTGGCTAGCTTTCATCCCAACACAGTTTATAGGGCCATACGGTACATAGTTTTCAAGTTACAGACTAAGCTAAGCAAAAGTGAACCAGGCCTTTTTACTGTGAAAATGGCACTTTGGGACTGTGAAAGTGACATTTTGGCCCTGTTGTCCCAAACTGCCCCAGCACTTCCCACATTGCTCAAAGTGGCTAGCTTTCATCCCAACACAGTTTATAGGGCCATACGGTACATAGTTTTCAAGTTACAGACTAAGCTAAGCAAAAGTGAACCAGGCCTTTTTACTGTGAAAATGGCACTTTGGGACTGTGAAAGTGACATTTTGGCCCTGTTCGTTCCCTGTTGTCCCAAACTGCCCCAGCTCTTGCCACAATGCTCAAAGTGGCTAGCTTTCATCCCAACACAGTTTATAGGGCCATACGGTACATAGTTTTCAAGTTACAGACTAAGCTAAGCAAAAGTGAACCAGGCCTTTTTACTGTGAAAATGGCACTTTGGGACTGTGAAAGTGACATTTTGGCCCTGTTGTCCCAAACTGCCCCAGCACTTCCCACATTGCTCAAAGTGGCTAGCTTTCATCCCAACACAGTTTATAGGGCCATACGGTACATAGTTTTCAAGTTACAGACTAAGCTAAGCAAAAGTGAACCAGGCCTTTTTACTGTGAAAATGGCACTTTGGGACTGTGAAAGTGACATTTTGGCCCTGTTGTCCCAAACTGCCCCAGCACTTCCCACATTGCTCAAAGTGGCTAGCTTTCATCCCAACACAGTTTATAGGGCCATACGGTACATAGTTTTCAAGTTACAGACAAAGCTAAGCAAAATGAATCTTTTTTTTTTTACTGTGAAAACGGCACTTTGGGACTGTGAAAGTGACATTTTGGCCCTGTTGTCCCAAACTGCCCCAGCACTTCCCACATTGCTCAAAGTGGCTAGCTTTCATCCCAACACAGTTTATAGGGCCATACGGTACATAGTTTTCAAGTTACAGACTAAGCTAAGCAAAATGAATCTGTTTTTTTTTACTGTGAAAATGGCACTTTGGGACTGTGAAAGTGACATTTTGGCCCTGTTGTCCCAAACTGCCCCAGCACTTCCCACATTGCTCAAAGTGGCTAGCTTTCATCCCAACACAGTTTATAGGGCCATACGGTACATAGTTTTCAAGTTACAGACTAAGCTAAGCAAAATGAATCTTTTTTTTTTTACTGTGAAAACGGCACTTTGGGACTGTGAAAGTGACATTTTGGCCCTGTTGTCCCAAACTGCCCCAGCACTTCCCACATTGCTCAAAGTGGCTAGCTTTCATCCCAACACAGTTTATAGGGCCATACGGTACATAGTTTTCAAGTTACAGACTAAGCTAAGCAAAAGTGAACCAGGCCTTTTTACTGTGAAAATGGCACTTTGGGACTGTGAAAGTGACATTTTGGCCCTGTTGTCCCAAACTGCCCCAGCACTTCCCACATTGCTCAAAGTGGCTAGCTTTCATCCCAACACAGTTTATAGGGCCATACGGTACATAGTTTTCAAGTTACAGACTAAGCTAAGCAAAAGTGAACCAGGCCTTTTTACTGTGAAAATGGCACTTTGGGACTGTGAAAGTGACATTTTGGCCCTGTTGTCCCAAACTGCCCCAGCACTTCCCACATTGCTCAAAGTGGCTAGCTTTCATCCCAACACAGTTTATAGGGCCATACGGTACATAGTTTTCAAGTTACAGACTAAGCTAAGCAAAAGTGAACCAGGCCTTTTTACTGTGAAAATGGCACTTTGGGACTGTGAAAGTGACATTTTGGCCCTGTTCGTTCCCTGTTGTCCCAAACTGCCCCAGCTCTTGCCACAATGCTCAAAGTGGCTAGCTTTCATCCCAACACAGTTTATAGGGCCATACGGTACATAGTTTTCAAGTTACAGACTAAGCTAAGCAAAAGTGAACCAGGCCTTTTTACTGTGAAAATGGCACTTTGGGACTGTGAAAGTGACATTTTGGCCCTGTTGTCCCAAACTGCCCCAGCACTTCCCACACTGCTCAAAGTGGCTAGCTTTCATCCCAACACAGTTTATAGGGCCATACGGTACATAGTTTTCAAGTTACAGACTAAGCTAAGCAAAAGTGAACCAGGCCTTTTTACTGTGAAAATGGCACTTTGGGACTGTGAAAGTGACATTTTGGCCCTGTTGTCCCAAACTGCCCCAGCACTTCCCACATTGCTCAAAGTGGCTAGCTTTCATCCCAACACAGTTTATAGGGCCATACGGTACATAGTTTTCAAGTTACAGACTAAGCTAAGCAAAAGTGAACCAGGCCTTTTTACTGTGAAAATGGCACTTTGGGACTGTGAAAGTGACATTTTGGCCCTGTTGTCCCAAACTGCCCCAGCACTTCCCACATTGCTCAAAGTGGCTAGCTTTCATCCCAACACAGTTTATAGGGCCATACGGTACATAGTTTTCAAGTTACAGACTAAGCTAAGCAAAATGAATCTTTTTTTTTTACTGTGAAAACGGCACTTTGGGACTGTGAAAGTGACATTTTGGCCCTGTTGTCCCAAACTGCCCCAGCACTTCCCACATTGCTCAAAGTGGCTAGCTTTCATCCCAACACAGTTTATAGGGCCATACGGTACATAGTTTTCAAGTTACAGACTAAGCTAAGCAAAAGTGAACCAGGCCTTTTTACTGTGAAAATGGCACTTTGGGACTGTGAAAGTGACATTTTGGCCCTGTTGTCCCAAACTGCCCCAGCACTTCCCACATTGCTCAAAGTGGCTAGCTTTCATCCCAACACAGTTTATAGGGCCATACGGTACATAGTTTTCAAGTTACAGACTAAGCTAAGCAAAAGTGAACCAGGCCTTTTTACTGTGAAAATGGCACTTTGGGACTGTGAAAGTGACATTTTGGCCCTGTTGTCCCAAACTGCCCCAGCACTTCCCACATTGCTCAAAGTGGCTAGCTTTCATCCCAACACAGTTTATAGGGCCATACGGTACATAGTTTTCAAGTTACAGACTAAGCTAAGCAAAAGTGAACCAGGCCTTTTTACTGTGAAAATGGCACTTTGGGACTGTGAAAGTGACATTTTGGCCCTGTTGTCCCAAACTGCCCCAGCACTTCCCACATTGCTCAAAGTGGCTAGCTTTCATCCCAACACAGTTTATAGGGCCATACGGTACATAGTTTTCAAGTTACAGACTAAGCTAAGCAAAAGTGAACCAGGCCTTTTTACTGTGAAAATGGCACTTTGGGACTGTGAAAGTGACATTTTGGCCCTGTTGTCCCAAACTGCCCCAGCACTTCCCACATTGCTCAAAGTGGCTAGCTTTCATCCCAACACAGTTTATAGGGCCATACGGTACATAGTTTTCAAGTTACAGACTAAGCTAAGCAAAAGTGAACCAGGCCTTTTTACTGTGAAAATGGCACTTTGGGACTGTGAAAGTGACATTTTGGCCCTGTTGTCCCAAACTGCCCCAGCACTTCCCACATTGCTCAAAGTGGCTAGCTTTCATCCCAACACAGTTTATAGGGCCATACGGTACATAGTTTTCAAGTTACAGACTAAGCTAAGCAAAAGTGAACCAGGCCTTTTTACTGTGAAAATGGCACTTTGGGACTGTGAAAGTGACATTTTGGCCCTGTTCGTTCCCTGTTGTCCCAAACTGCCCCAGCTCTTGCCACAATGCTCAAAGTGGCTAGCTTTCATCCCAACACAGTTTATAGGGCCATACGGTACATAGTTTTCAAGTTACAGACTAAGCTAAGCAAAAGTGAACCAGGCCTTTTTACTGTGAAAATGGCACTTTGGGACTGTGAAAGTGACATTTTGGCCCTGTTGTCCCAAACTGCCCCAGCACTTCCCACATTGCTCAAAGTGGCTAGCTTTCATCCCAACACAGTTTATAGGGCCATACGGTACATAGTTTTCAAGTTACAGACTAAGCTAAGCAAAAGTGAACCAGGCCTTTTTACTGTGAAAATGGCACTTTGGGACTGTGAAAGTGACATTTTGGCCCTGTTGTCCCAAACTGCCCCAGCACTTCCCACATTGCTCAAAGTGGCTAGCTTTCATCCCAACACAGTTTATAGGGCCATACGGTACATAGTTTTCAAGTTACAGACTAAGCTAAGCAAAAGTGAACCAGGCCTTTTTACTGTGAAAATGGCACTTTGGGACTGTGAAAGTGACATTTTGGCCCTGTTGTCCCAAACTGCCCCAGCACTTCCCACATTGCTCAAAGTGGCTAGCTTTCATCCCAACACAGTTTATAGGGCCATACGGTACATAGTTTTCAAGTTACAGACTAAGCTAAGCAAAAGTGAACCAGGCCTTTTTACTGTGAAAATGGCACTTTGGGACTGTGAAAGTGACATTTTGGCCCTGTTGTCCCAAACTGCCCCAGCACTTCCCACATTGCTCAAAGTGGCTAGCTTTCATCCCAACACAGTTTATAGGGCCATACGGTACATAGTTTTCAAGTTACAGACTAAGCTAAGCAAAAGTGAACCAGGCCTTTTTACTGTGAAAATGGCACTTTGGGACTGTGAAAGTGACATTTTGGCCCTGTTGTCCCAAACTGCCCCAGCACTTCCCACATTGCTCAAAGTGGCTAGCTTTCATCCCAACACAGTTTATAGGGCCATACGGTACATAGTTTTCAAGTTACAGACTAAGCTAAGCAAAAGTGAACCAGGCCTTTTTACTGTGAAAATGGCACTTTGGGACTGTGAAAGTGACATTTTGGCCCTGTTCGTTCCCTGTTGTCCCAATAACTTTGCCCCAGCTCTTGCCACAATGCTCAAAGTGGCTAGCTTTCATCCCAACACAGTTTATAGGGCCATACGGTACATAGTTTTCAAGTTACAGACTAAGCTAAGCAAAAGTGAACCAGGCCTTTTTACTGTGAAAATGGCACTTTGGGACTGTGAAAGTGACATTTTGGCCCTGTTGTCCCAAACTGCCCCAGCACTTCCCACATTGCTCAAAGTGGCTAGCTTTCATCCCAACACAGTTTATAGGGCCATACGGTACATAGTTTTCAAGTTACAGACTAAGCTAAGCAAAAGTGAACCAGGCCTTTTTACTGTGAAAATGGCACTTTGGGACTGTGAAAGTGACATTTTGGCCCTGTTGTCCCAAACTGCCCCAGCACTTCCCACATTGCTCAAAGTGGCTAGCTTTCATCCCAACACAGTTTATAGGGCCATACGGTACATAGTTTTCAAGTTACAGACAAAGCTAAGCAAAATGAATCTTTTTTTTTTACTGTGAAAACGGCACTTTGGGACTGTGAAAGTGACATTTTGGCCCTGTTGTCCCAAACTGCCCCAGCACTTCCCACATTGCTCAAAGTGGCTAGCTTTCATCCCAACACAGTTTATAGGGCCATACGGTACATAGTTTTCAAGTTACAGACTAAGCTAAGCAAAATGAATCTGTTTTTTTTTACTGTGAAAATGGCACTTTGGGACTGTGAAAGTGACATTTTGGCCCTGTTGTCCCAAACTGCCCCAGCACTTCCCACATTGCTCAAAGTGGCTAGCTTTCATCCCAACACAGTTTATAGGGCCATACGGTACATAGTTTTCAAGTTACAGACTAAGCTAAGCAAAAGTGAACCAGGCCTTTTTACTGTGAAAATGGCACTTTGGGACTGTGAAAGTGACATTTTGGCCCTGTTGTCCCAAACTGCCCCAGCACTTCCCACATTGCTCAAAGTGGCTAGCTTTCATCCCAACACAGTTTATAGGGCCATACGGTACATAGTTTTCAAGTTACAGACTAAGCTAAGCAAAATGAATCTGTTTTTTTTTACTGTGAAAATGGCACTTTGGGACTGTGAAAGTGACATTTTGGCCCTGTTGTCCCAAACTGCCCCAGCACTTCCCACATTGCTCAAAGTGGCTAGCTTTCATCCCAACACAGTTTATAGGGCCATACGGTACATAGTTTTCAAGTTACAGACTAAGCTAAGCAAAAGTGAACCAGGCCTTTTTACTGTGAAAATGGCACTTTGGGACTGTGAAAGTGACATTTTGGCCCTGTTGTCCCAAACTGCCCCAGCACTTCCCACATTGCTCAAAGTGGCTAGCTTTCATCCCAACACAGTTTATAGGGCCATACGGTACATAGTTTTCAAGTTACAGACTAAGCTAAGCAAAAGTGAACCAGGCCTTTTTACTGTGAAAATGGCACTTTGGGACTGTGAAAGTGACATTTTGGCCCTGTTGTCCCAAACTGCCCCAGCACTTCCCACATTGCTCAAAGTGGCTAGCTTTCATCCCAACACAGTTTATAGGGCCATACGGTACATAGTTTTCAAGTTACAGACTAAGCTAAGCAAAATGAATCTTTTTTTTTTTTACTGTGAAAACGGCACTTTGGGACTGTGAAAGTGACATTTTGGCCCTGTTGTCCCAAACTGCCCCAGCACTTCCCACATTGCTCAAAGTGGCTAGCTTTCATCCCAACACAGTTTATAGGGCCATACGGTACATAGTTTTCAAGTTACAGACTAAGCTAAGCAAAAGTGAACCAGGCCTTTTTACTGTGAAAATGGCACTTTGGGACTGTGAAAGTGACATTTTGGCCCTGTTGTCCCAAACTGCCCCAGCACTTCCCACATTGCTCAAAGTGGCTAGCTTTCATCCCAACACAGTTTATAGGGCCATACGGTACATAGTTTTCAAGTTACAGACTAAGCTAAGCAAAAGTGAACCAGGCCTTTTTACTGTGAAAATGGCACTTTGGGACTGTGAAAGTGACATTTTGGCCCTGTTGTCCCAAACTGCCCCAGCACTTCCCACATTGCTCAAAGTGGCTAGCTTTCATCCCAACACAGTTTATAGGGCCATACGGTACATAGTTTTCAAGTTACAGACTAAGCTAAGCAAAAGTGAACCAGGCCTTTTTACTGTGAAAATGGCACTTTGGGACTGTGAAAGTGACATTTTGGCCCTGTTCGTTCCCTGTTGTCCCAAACTGCCCCAGCTCTTGCCACAATGCTCAAAGTGGCTAGCTTTCATCCCAACACAGTTTATAGGGCCATACGGTACATAGTTTTCAAGTTACAGACTAAGCTAAGCAAAAGTGAACCAGGCCTTTTTACTGTGAAAATGGCACTTTGGGACTGTGAAAGTGACATTTTGGCCCTGTTGTCCCAAACTGCCCCAGCACTTCCCACACTGCTCAAAGTGGCTAGCTTTCATCCCAACACAGTTTATAGGGCCATACGGTACATAGTTTTCAAGTTACAGACTAAGCTAAGCAAAAGTGAACCAGGCCTTTTTACTGTGAAAATGGCACTTTGGGACTGTGAAAGTGACATTTTGGCCCTGTTGTCCCAAACTGCCCCAGCACTTCCCACATTGCTCAAAGTGGCTAGCTTTCATCCCAACACAGTTTATAGGGCCATACGGTACATAGTTTTCAAGTTACAGACTAAGCTAAGCAAAATGAATCTTTTTTTTTTTACTGTGAAAACGGCACTTTGGGACTGTGAAAGTGACATTTTGGCCCTGTTGTCCCAAACTGCCCCAGCACTTCCCACATTGCTCAAAGTGGCTAGCTTTCATCCCAACACAGTTTATAGGGCCATACGGTACATAGTTTTCAAGTTACAGACTAAGCTAAGCAAAAGTGAACCAGGCCTTTTTACTGTGAAAATGGCACTTTGGGACTGTGAAAGTGACATTTTGGCCCTGTTGTCCCAAACTGCCCCAGCACTTCCCACATTGCTCAAAGTGGCTAGCTTTCATCCCAACACAGTTTATAGGGCCATACGGTACATAGTTTTCAAGTTACAGACTAAGCTAAGCAAAAGTGAACCAGGCCTTTTTACTGTGAAAATGGCACTTTGGGACTGTGAAAGTGACATTTTGGCCCTGTTGTCCCAAACTGCCCCAGCACTTCCCACATTGCTCAAAGTGGCTAGCTTTCATCCCAACACAGTTTATAGGGCCATACGGTACATAGTTTTCAAGTTACAGACTAAGCTAAGCAAAATGAATCTTTTTTTTTTACTGTGAAAACGGCACTTTGGGACTGTGAAAGTGACATTTTGGCCCTGTTGTCCCAAACTGCCCCAGCACTTCCCACATTGCTCAAAGTGGCTAGCTTTCATCCCAACACAGTTTATAGGGCCATACGGTACATAGTTTTCAAGTTACAGACTAAGCTAAGCAAAAGTGAACCAGGCCTTTTTACTGTGAAAATGGCACTTTGGGACTGTGAAAGTGACATTTTGGCCCTGTTGTCCCAAACTGCCCCAGCACTTCCCACATTGCTCAAAGTGGCTAGCTTTCATCCCAACACAGTTTATAGGGCCATACGGTACATAGTTTTCAAGTTACAGACTAAGCTAAGCAAAAGTGAACCAGGCCTTTTTACTGTGAAAATGGCACTTTGGGACTGTGAAAGTGACATTTTGGCCCTGTTCGTTCCCTGTTGTCCCAAACTGCCCAGCTCTTGCCACAATGCTCAAAGTGGCTAGCTTTCATCCCAACACAGTTTATAGGGCCATACGGTACATAGTTTTCAAGTTACAGACTAAGCTAAGCAAAAGTGAACCAGGCCTTTTTACTGTGAAAATGGCACTTTGGGACTGTGAAAGTGACATTTTGGCCCTGTTGTCCCAAACTGCCCCAGCACTTCCCACATTGCTCAAAGTGGCTAGCTTTCATCCCAACACAGTTTATAGGGCCATACGGTACATAGTTTTCAAGTTACAGACTAAGCTAAGCAAAAGTGAACCAGGCCTTTTTACTGTGAAAATGGCACTTTGGGACTGTGAAAGTGACATTTTGGCCCTGTTGTCCCAAACTGCCCCAGCACTTCCCACATTGCTCAAAGTGGCTAGCTTTCATCCCAACACAGTTTATAGGGCCATACGGTACATAGTTTTCAAGTTACAGACAAAGCTAAGCAAAATGAATCTTTTTTTTTTTACTGTGAAAACGGCACTTTGGGACTGTGAAAGTGACATTTTGGCCCTGTTGTCCCAAACTGCCCCAGCACTTCCCACATTGCTCAAAGTGGCTAGCTTTCATCCCAACACAGTTTATAGGGCCATACGGTACATAGTTTTCAAGTTACAGACTAAGCTAAGCAAAATGAATCTGTTTTTTTTACTGTGAAAATGGCACTTTGGGACTGTGAAAGTGACATTTTGGCCCTGTTGTCCAAACTGCCCCAGCACTTCCCACATTGCTCAAAGTGGCTAGCTTTCATCCCAACACAGTTTATAGGGCCATACGGTACATAGTTTTCAAGTTACAGACTAAGCTAAGCAAAAGTGAACCAGGCCTTTTTACTGTGAAAATGGCACTTTGGGACTGTGAAAGTGACATTTTGGCCCTGTTGTCCCAAACTGCCCCAGCACTTCCCACATTGCTCAAAGTGGCTAGCTTTCATCCCAACACAGTTTATAGGGCCATACGGTACATAGTTTTCAAGTTACAGACTAAGCTAAGCAAAATGAATCTGTTTTTTTTTTACTGTGAAAATGGCACTTTGGGACTGTGAAAGTGACATTTTGGCCCTGTTGTCCCAAACTGCCCCAGCACTTCCCACATTGCTCAAAGTGGCTAGCTTTCATCCCAACACAGTTTATAGGGCCATACGGTACATAGTTTTCAAGTTACAGACTAAGCTAAGCAAAAGTGAACCAGGCCTTTTTACTGTGAAAATGGCACTTTGGGACTGTGAAAGTGACATTTTGGCCCTGTTGTCCCAAACTGCCCCAGCACTTCCCACATTGCTCAAAGTGGCTAGCTTTCATCCCAACACAGTTTATAGGGCCATACGGTACATAGTTTTCAAGTTACAGACTAAGCTAAGCAAAAGTGAACCAGGCCTTTTTACTGTGAAAATGGCACTTTGGGACTGTGAAAGTGACATTTTGGCCCTGTTGTCCCAAACTGCCCCAGCACTTCCCACATTGCTCAAAGTGGCTAGCTTTCATCCCAACACAGTTTATAGGGCCATACGGTACATAGTTTTCAAGTTACAGACTAAGCTAAGCAAAATGAATCTTTTTTTTTTTACTGTGAAAACGGCACTTTGGGACTGTGAAAGTGACATTTTGGCC
>NW_027665834.1:0-113230 GCF_963924005.1 Protomyctophum bolini
CAAAATGTCACTTTCACAGTCCAAAGTGCCGTTTTCACAGTAAAAAAAAAAAAGATTCATTTTGCTTAGCTTAGTCTGTAACTTGAAAACTATGTACCGTATGGCCCTATAAACTGTGTTGGGATGAAAGTAGCCACTTTGAGCAATGTGGGAAGTGCTGGGGCAGTTTGGGACAACCAGAGGCCAAAATGTCACTTTCACAGTCCCAAAGTGCCATTTTCACAGTAAAAAGGCACTGGTTCACTTTTGCTTAGCTTAGTCTGTAACTTGAAAACTATGTACCGTATGGCCCTATAAACTGTGTTGGGATGAAAGCTAGCCACTTTGAGCAATGTGGGAAGTGCTGGGGCAGTTTGGGACAACAGGGCCAAAATGTCACTTTCACAGTCCCAAAGTGCCATTTTCACAGTAAAAAGGCCTGGTTCACTTTTGCTTAGCTTAGTCTGTAACTTGAAAACTATGTACCGTATGGCCCTATAAACTGTGTTGGGATGAAAGCTAGCCACTTTGAGCAATGTGGGAAGTGCTGGGGCAGTTTGGGACAACAGGGCCAAAATGTCACTTTCACAGTCCCAAAGTGCCATTTTCACAGTAAAAAGGCCTGGTTCACTTTTGCTTAGCTTAGTCTGTAACTTGAAAACTATGTACCGTATGGCCCTATAAACTGTGTTGGGATGAAAGCTAGCCACTTTGAGCAATGTGGGAAGTGCTGGGGCAGTTTGGGACAAGACAGGGCCAAAATGTCACTTTCACAGTCCCAAAGTGCCATTTTCACAGTAAAAAGGCCTGGTTCACTTTTGCTTAGCTTAGTCTGTAACTTGAAAACTATGTACCGTATGGCCCTATAAACTGTGTTGGGATGAAAGCTAGCCACTTTGAGCAATGTGGGAAGTGCTGGGGCAGTTTGGGACAACAGGGCCAAAATGTCACTTTCACAGTCCCAAAGTGCCATTTTCACAGTAAAAAGGCCTGGTTCACTTTTGCTTAGCTTAGTCTGTAACTTGAAAACTATGTACCGTATGGCCCTATAAACTGTGTTGGGATGAAAGCTAGCCACTTTGAGCAATGTGGAAGTGCTGGGGCAGTTTGGGACAACAGGGCCAAAATGTCACTTTCACAGTCCCAAAGTGCCATTTTCACAGTAAAAAGGCCTGGTTCACTTTTGCTTAGCTTAGTCTGTAACTTGAAAACTATGTACCGTATGGCCCTATAAACTGTGTTGGGATGAAAGCTAGCCACTTTGAGCAATGTGGGAAGTGCTGGGGCAGTTTGGGACAACAGGGCCAAAATGTCACTTTCACAGTCCCAAAGTGCCGTTTTCACAGTAAAAAAAAAGATTCATTTTGCTTAGCTTAGTCTGTAACTTGAAAACTATGTACCGTATGGCCCTATAAACTGTGTTGGGATGAAAGCTAGCCACTTTGAGCAATGTGGGAAGTGCTGGGGCAGTTTGGGACAACAGGGCCAAAATGTCACTTTCACAGTCCCAAAGTGCCATTTTCACAGTAAAAAGGCCTGGTTCACTTTTGCTTAGCTTAGTCTGTAACTTGAAAACTATGTACCGTATGGCCCTATAAACTGTGTTGGGATGAAAGCTAGCCACTTTGAGCAATGTGGGAAGTGCTGGGGCAGTTTGGGACAACAGGGCCAAAATGTCACTTTCACAGTCCCAAAGTGCCATTTTCACAGTAAAAAGGCCTGGTTCACTTTTGCTTAGCTTAGTCTGTAACTTGAAAACTATGTACCGTATGGCCCTATAAACTGTGTTGGGATGAAAGCTAGCCACTTTGAGCAATGTGGGAAGTGCTGGGGCAGTTTGGGACAACAGGGCCAAAATGTCACTTTCACAGTCCCAAAGTGCCATTTTCACAGTAAAAAAAACAGATTAATTTTGCTTAGCTTAGTCTGTAACTGAAAACTATGTACCGTATGGCCCTATAAACTGTGTTGGGATGAAAGCTAGCCACTTTGAGCAATGTGGGAAGTGCTGGGGCAGTTTGGGACAACAGGGCCAAAATGTCACTTTCACAGTCCCAAAGTGCCGTTTTCACAGTAAAAAAAAAAGATTCATTTTGCTTAGCTTTGTCTGTAACTTGAAAACTATGTACCGTATGGCCCTATAAACTGTGTTGGGATGAAAGCTAGCCACTTTGAGCAATGTGGGAAGTGCTGGGGCAGTTTGGGACAACAGGGCCAAAATGTCACTTTCACAGTCCCAAAGTGCCATTTTCACAGTAAAAAGGCCTGGTTCACTTTTGCTTAGCTTAGTCTGTAACTTGAAAACTATGTACCGTATGGCCCTATAAACTGTGTTGGGATGAAAGCTAGCCACTTTGAGCAATGTGGGAAGTGCTGGGGCAGTTTGGGACAACAGGGCCAAAATGTCACTTTCACAGTCCCAAAGTGCCATTTTCACAGTAAAAAGGCCTGGTTCACTTTTGCTTAGCTTAGTCTGTAACTTGAAAACTATGTACCGTATGGCCCTATAAACTGTGTTGGGATGAAAGCTAGCCACTTTGAGCAATGTGGGAAGTGCTGGGGCAGTTTGGGACAACAGGGCCAAAATGTCACTTTCACAGTCCCAAAGTGCCATTTTCACAGTAAAAAAAAACAGATTAATTTTGCTTAGCTTAGTCTGTAACTTGAAAACTATGTACCGTATGGCCCTATAAACTGTGTTGGGATGAAAGCTAGCCACTTTGAGCAATGTGGAAGTGCTGGGGCAGTTTGGGACAACAGGGCCAAAATGTCACTTTCACAGTCCCAAAGTGCCGTTTTCACAGTAAAAAAAAAAGATTCATTTTGCTTAGCTTTGTCTGTAACTTGAAAACTATGTACCGTATGGCCCTATAAACTGTGTTGGGATGAAAGCTAGCCACTTTGAGCAATGTGGGAAGTGCTGGGGCAGTTTGGGACAACAGGGCCAAAATGTCACTTCACAGTCCCAAAGTGCCATTTTCACAGTAAAAAGGCCTGGTTCACTTTTGCTTAGCTTAGTCTGTAACTTGAAAACTATGTACCGTATGGCCCTATAAACTGTGTTGGGATGAAAGCTAGCCACTTTGAGCAATGTGGGAAGTGCTGGGGCAGTTTGGACAACAGGGCCAAAATGTCACTTTCACAGTCCCAAAGTGCCATTTTCACAGTAAAAAGGCCTGGTTCACTTTTGCTTAGCTTAGTCTGTAACTTGAAAACTATGTACCGTATGGCCCTATAAACTGTGTTGGGATGAAAGCTAGCCACTTTGAGCATTGTGGCAAGAGCTGGGGCAGTTTGGGACAACAGGAACGAACAGGGCCAAAATGTCACTTTCACAGTCCCAAAGTGCCATTTTCACAGTAAAAAGGCCTGGTTCACTTTTGCTTAGCTTAGTCTGTAACTTGAAAACTATGTACCGTATGGCCCTATAAACTGTGTTGGGATGAAAGCTAGCCACTTTGAGCAATGTGGGAAGTGCTGGGGCAGTTTGGGACAACAGGGCCAAAATGTCACTTTCACAGTCCCAAAGTGCCATTTTCACAGTAAAAAGGCCTGGTTCACTTTTGCTTAGCTTAGTCTGTAACTTGAAAACTATGTACCGTATGGCCCTATAAACTGTGTTGGGATGAAAGCTAGCCACTTTGAGCAATGTGGGAAGTGCTGGGGCAGTTTGGGACAACAGGGCCAAAATGTCACTTTCACAGTCCCAAAGTGCCATTTTCACAGTAAAAAAAAACAGATTAATTTTGCTTAGCTTAGTCTGTAACTTGAAAACTATGTACCGTATGGCCCTATAAACTGTGTTGGGATGAAAGCTAGCCACTTTGAGCAATGTGGGAAGTGCTGGGGCAGTTTGGGACAACAGGGCCAAAATGTCACTTTCACAGTCCCAAAGTGCCGTTTTCACAGTAAAAAAAAAAAGATTCATTTTGCTTAGCTTTGTCTGTAACTTGAAAACTATGTACCGTATGGCCCTATAAACTGTGTTGGGATGAAAGCTAGCCACTTTGAGCAATGTGGGAAGTGCTGGGGCAGTTTGGGACAACAGGGCCAAAATGTCACTTTCACAGTCCCAAAGTGCCATTTTCACAGTAAAAAGGCCTGGTTCACTTTTGCTTAGCTTAGTCTGTAACTTGAAAACTATGTACCGTATGGCCCTATAAACTGTGTTGGGATGAAAGCTAGCCACTTTGAGCAATGTGGGAAGTGCTGGGGCAGTTTGGGACAACAGGGCCAAAATGTCACTTTCACAGTCCCAAAGTGCCATTTTCACAGTAAAAAGGCCTGGTTCACTTTTGCTTAGCTTAGTCTGTAACTTGAAAACTATGTACCGTATGGCCCTATAAACTGTGTTGGGATGAAAGCTAGCCACTTTGAGCATTGTGGCAAGAGCTGGGGCAGTTTGGGACAACAGGGAACGAACAGGGCCAAAATGTCACTTTCACAGTCCCAAAGTGCCATTTTCACAGTAAAAAGGCCTGGTTCACTTTTGCTTAGCTTAGTCTGTAACTTGAAAACTATGTACCGTATGGCCCTATAAACTGTGTTGGGATGAAAGCTAGCCACTTTGAGCAATGTGGAAAGTGCTGGGGCAGTTTGGGACAACAGGGCCAAAATGTCACTTTCACAGTCCCAAAGTGCCATTTTCACAGTAAAAAGGCCTGGTTCACTTTTGCTTAGCTTAGTCTGTAACTTGAAAACTATGTACCGTATGGCCCTATAAACTGTGTTGGGATGAAAGCTAGCCACTTTGAGCAATGTGGGAAGTGCTGGGGCAGTTTGGGACAACAGGGCCAAAATGTCACTTTCACAGTCCCAAAGTGCCATTTTCACAGTAAAAAGGCCTGGTTCACTTTTGCTTAGCTTAGTCTGTAACTTGAAAACTATGTACCGTATGGCCCTATAAACTGTGTTGGGATGAAAGCTAGCCACTTTGAGCATTGTGGCAAGAGCTGGGGCAGTTTGGGACAACAGGGAACGAACAGGGCCAAAATGTCACTTTCACAGTCCCAAAGTGCCATTTTCACAGTAAAAAGGCCTGGTTCACTTTTGCTTAGCTTAGTCTGTAACTTGAAAACTATGTACCGTATGGCCCTATAAACTGTGTTGGGATGAAAGCTAGCCACTTTGAGCAGTGTGGGAAGTGCTGGGGCAGTTTGGGACAACAGGGCCAAAATGTCACTTTCACAGTCCCAAAGTGCCATTTTCACAGTAAAAAGGCCTGGTTCACTTTTGCTTAGCTTAGTCTGTAACTTGAAAACTATGTACCGTATGGCCCTATAAACTGTGTTGGGATGAAAGCTAGCCACTTTGAGCATTGTGGCAAGAGCTGGGGCAGTTTGGGACAACAGGGAACGAACAGGGCCAAAATGTCACTTTCACAGTCCCAAAGTGCCATTTTCACAGTAAAAAGGCCTGGTTCACTTTTGCTTAGCTTAGTCTGTAACTTGAAAACTATGTACCGTATGGCCCTATAAACTGTGTTGGGATGAAAGCTAGCCACTTTGAGCAATGTGGGAAGTGCTGGGGCAGTTTGGGACAACAGGGCCAAAATGTCACTTTCACAGTCCCAAAGTGCCATTTTCACAGTAAAAAGGCCTGGTTCACTTTTGCTTAGCTTAGTCTGTAACTTGAAAACTATGTACCGTATGGCCCTATAAACTGTGTTGGGATGAAAGCTAGCCACTTTGAGCAATGTGGGAAGTGCTGGGGCAGTTTGGGACAACAGGGCCAAAATGTCACTTTCACAGTCCCAAAGTGCCATTTTCACAGTAAAAAGGCCTGGTTCACTTTTGCTTAGCTTAGTCTGTAACTTGAAAACTATGTACCGTATGGCCCTATAAACTGTGTTGGGATGAAAGCTAGCCACTTTGAGCAATGTGGGAAGTGCTGGGGCAGTTTGGGACAACAGGGCCAAAATGTCACTTTCACAGTCCCAAAGTGCCATTTTCACAGTAAAAAGGCCTGGTTCACTTTTGCTTAGCTTAGTCTGTAACTTGAAAACTATGTACCGTATGGCCCTATAAACTGTGTTGGGATGAAAGCTAGCCACTTTGAGCAATGTGGGAAGTGCTGGGGCAGTTTGGGACAACAGGGCCAAAATGTCACTTTCACAGTCCCAAAGTGCCGTTTTCACAGTAAAAAAAAAAAGATTCATTTTGCTTAGCTTAGTCTGTAACTTGAAAACTATGTACCGTATGGCCCTATAAACTGTGTTGGGATGAAAGCTAGCCACTTTGAGCAATGTGGGAAGTGCTGGGGCAGTTTGGGACAACAGGGCCAAAATGTCACTTTCACAGTCCCAAAGTGCCATTTTCACAGTAAAAAGGCCTGGTTCACTTTTGCTTAGCTTAGTCTGTAACTTGAAAACTATGTACCGTATGGCCCTATAAACTGTGTTGGGATGAAAGCTAGCCACTTTGAGCAATGTGGGAAGTGCTGGGGCAGTTTGGGACAACAGGGCCAAAATGTCACTTTCACAGTCCCAAAGTGCCATTTTCACAGTAAAAAGGCCTGGTTCACTTTTGCTTAGCTTAGTCTGTAACTTGAAAACTATGTACCGTATGGCCCTATAAACTGTGTTGGGATGAAAGCTAGCCACTTTGAGCAGTGTGGGAAGTGCTGGGGCAGTTTGGGACAACAGGGCCAAAATGTCACTTTCACAGTCCCAAAGTGCCATTTTCACAGTAAAAAGGCCTGGTTCACTTTTGCTTAGCTTAGTCTGTAACTTGAAAACTATGTACCGTATGGCCCTATAAACTGTGTTGGGATGAAAGCTAGCCACTTTGAGCATTGTGGCAAGAGCTGGGGCAGTTTGGGACAACAGGGAACGAACAGGGCCAAAATGTCACTTTCACAGTCCCAAAGTGCCATTTTCACAGTAAAAAGGCCTGGTTCACTTTTGCTTAGCTTAGTCTGTAACTTGAAAACTATGTACCGTATGGCCCTATAAACTGTGTTGGGATGAAAGCTAGCCACTTTGAGCAATGTGGGAAGTGCTGGGGCAGTTTGGGACAACAGGGCCAAAATGTCACTTTCACAGTCCCAAAGTGCCATTTTCACAGTAAAAAGGCCTGGTTCACTTTTGCTTAGCTTAGTCTGTAACTTGAAAACTATGTACCGTATGGCCCTATAAACTGTGTTGGGATGAAAGCTAGCCACTTTGAGCAATGTGGGAAGTGCTGGGGCAGTTTGGGACAACAGGGCCAAAATGTCACTTTCACAGTCCCAAAGTGCCATTTTCACAGTAAAAAGGCCTGGTTCACTTTTGCTTAGCTTAGTCTGTAACTTGAAAACTATGTACCGTATGGCCCTATAAACTGTGTTGGGATGAAAGCTAGCCACTTTGAGCAATGTGGGAAGTGCTGGGGCAGTTTGGGACAACAGGGCCAAAATGTCACTTTCACAGTCCCAAAGTGCCGTTTTCACAGTAAAAAAAAAAAGATTCATTTTGCTTAGCTTAGTCTGTAACTTGAAAACTATGTACCGTATGGCCCTATAAACTGTGTTGGGATGAAAGCTAGCCACTTTGAGCAATGTGGGAAGTGCTGGGGCAGTTTGGGACAACAGGGCCAAAATGTCACTTTCACAGTCCCAAAGTGCCATTTTCACAGTAAAAAGGCCTGGTTCACTTTTGCTTAGCTTAGTCTGTAACTTGAAAACTATGTACCGTATGGCCCTATAAACTGTGTTGGGATGAAAGCTAGCCACTTTGAGCAATGTGGGAAGTGCTGGGGCAGTTTGGGACAACAGGGCCAAAATGTCACTTTCACAGTCCCAAAGTGCCATTTTCACAGTAAAAAGGCCTGGTTCACTTTTGCTTAGCTTAGTCTGTAACTTGAAAACTATGTACCGTATGGCCCTATAAACTGTGTTGGGATGAAAGCTAGCCACTTTGAGCAATGTGGGAAGTGCTGGGGCAGTTTGGGACAACAGGGCCAAAATGTCACTTTCACAGTCCCAAAGTGCCATTTTCACAGTAAAAAAAAACAGATTAATTTTGCTTAGCTTAGTCTGTAACTTGAAAACTATGTACCGTATGGCCCTATAAACTGTGTTGGGATGAAAGCTAGCCACTTTGAGCAATGTGGGAAGTGCTGGGGCAGTTTGGGACAACAGGGCCAAAATGTCACTTTCACAGTCCCAAAGTGCCGTTTTCACAGTAAAAAAAAAAAGATTCATTTTGCTTAGCTTTGTCTGTAACTTGAAAACTATGTACCGTATGGCCCTATAAACTGTGTTGGGATGAAAGCTAGCCACTTTGAGCAATGTGGGAAGTGCTGGGGCAGTTTGGGACAACAGGGCCAAAATGTCACTTTCACAGTCCCAAAGTGCCATTTTCACAGTAAAAAGGCCTGGTTCACTTTTGCTTAGCTTAGTCTGTAACTTGAAAACTATGTACCGTATGGCCCTATAAACTGTGTTGGGATGAAAGCTAGCCACTTTGAGCAATGTGGGAAGTGCTGGGGCAGTTTGGGACAACAGGGCCAAAATGTCACTTTCACAGTCCCAAAGTGCCATTTTCACAGTAAAAAGGCCTGGTTCACTTTTGCTTAGCTTAGTCTGTAACTTGAAAACTATGTACCGTATGGCCCTATAAACTGTGTTGGGATGAAAGCTAGCCACTTTGAGCATTGTGGCAAGAGCTGGGGCAGTTTGGGACAACAGGGAACGAACAGGGCCAAAATGTCACTTTCACAGTCCCAAAGTGCCATTTTCACAGTAAAAAGGCCTGGTTCACTTTTGCTTAGCTTAGTCTGTAACTTGAAAACTATGTACCGTATGGCCCTATAAACTGTGTTGGGATGAAAGCTAGCCACTTTGAGCAATGTGGGAAGTGCTGGGGCAGTTTGGGACAACAGGGCCAAAATGTCACTTTCACAGTCCCAAAGTGCCATTTTCACAGTAAAAAGGCCTGGTTCACTTTTGCTTAGCTTAGTCTGTAACTTGAAAACTATGTACCGTATGGCCCTATAAACTGTGTTGGGATGAAAGCTAGCCACTTTGAGCAATGTGGGAAGTGCTGGGGCAGTTTGGGACAACAGGGCCAAAATGTCACTTTCACAGTCCCAAAGTGCCATTTTCACAGTAAAAAAAAACAGATTAATTTTGCTTAGCTTAGTCTGTAACTTGAAAACTATGTACCGTATGGCCCTATAAACTGTGTTGGGATGAAAGCTAGCCACTTTGAGCAATGTGGGAAGTGCTGGGGCAGTTTGGGACAACAGGGCCAAAATGTCACTTTCACAGTCCCAAAGTGCCGTTTTCACAGTAAAAAAAAAAAGATTCATTTTGCTTAGCTTTGTCTGTAACTTGAAAACTATGTACCGTATGGCCCTATAAACTGTGTTGGGATGAAAGCTAGCCACTTTGAGCAATGTGGGAAGTGCTGGGGCAGTTTGGGACAACAGGGCCAAAATGTCACTTTCACAGTCCCAAAGTGCCATTTTCACAGTAAAAAGGCCTGGTTCACTTTTGCTTAGCTTAGTCTGTAACTTGAAAACTATGTACCGTATGGCCCTATAAACTGTGTTGGGATGAAAGCTAGCCACTTTGAGCAATGTGGGAAGTGCTGGGGCAGTTTGGGACAACAGGGCCAAAATGTCACTTTCACAGTCCCAAAGTGCCATTTTCACAGTAAAAAGGCCTGGTTCACTTTTGCTTAGCTTAGTCTGTAACTTGAAAACTATGTACCGTATGGCCCTATAAACTGTGTTGGGATGAAAGCTAGCCACTTTGAGCATTGTGGCAAGAGCTGGGGCAGTTTGGGACAACAGGGAACGAACAGGGCCAAAATGTCACTTTCACAGTCCCAAAGTGCCATTTTCACAGTAAAAAGGCCTGGTTCACTTTTGCTTAGCTTAGTCTGTAACTTGAAAACTATGTACCGTATGGCCCTATAAACTGTGTTGGGATGAAAGCTAGCCACTTTGAGCAATGTGGAAAGTGCTGGGGCAGTTTGGGACAACAGGGCCAAAATGTCACTTTCACAGTCCCAAAGTGCCATTTTCACAGTAAAAAGGCCTGGTTCACTTTTGCTTAGCTTAGTCTGTAACTTGAAAACTATGTACCGTATGGCCCTATAAACTGTGTTGGGATGAAAGCTAGCCACTTTGAGCAATGTGGGAAGTGCTGGGGCAGTTTGGGACAACAGGGCCAAAATGTCACTTTCACAGTCCCAAAGTGCCATTTTCACAGTAAAAAGGCCTGGTTCACTTTTGCTTAGCTTAGTCTGTAACTTGAAAACTATGTACCGTATGGCCCTATAAACTGTGTTGGGATGAAAGCTAGCCACTTTGAGCAGTGTGGGAAGTGCTGGGGCAGTTTGGGACAACAGGGCCAAAATGTCACTTTCACAGTCCCAAAGTGCCATTTTCACAGTAAAAAGGCCTGGTTCACTTTTGCTTAGCTTAGTCTGTAACTTGAAAACTATGTACCGTATGGCCCTATAAACTGTGTTGGGATGAAAGCTAGCCACTTTGAGCATTGTGGCAAGAGCTGGGGCAGTTTGGGACAACAGGGAACGAACAGGGCCAAAATGTCACTTTCACAGTCCCAAAGTGCCATTTTCACAGTAAAAAGGCCTGCACCCTAAAAAGTGAGACTGGGCTGAAGTAATATTTAATTAATAAATATGTATTCATGTTGCTTATAAAAAGGACTGTGTGCCGTTTACAATGATATTGAGCTGAATTAAACGATATAATGCACTGTATTTTACTCAACTTTCTTTGCATAAAATCAGGTAGGATTCACTGAGTAGAATTTAATTGTATTGTTGAGTCATTGCAATTATGCAGGAATTATGTAAGTTTTATTCATATGGGAGAAGCTGTTTTCATACCAATTTTAGTTATTTATGAATTGCATTTACACAATGTTTTCTGAATAAAATCAGCTCTCCATAACTGACTAGAATTTAATTATAATGTGTCACTAAAAACGATAGATGTAGAAAATGAGTAGATTTTACTCATTGGTTGTATGTAGATGTTAATCACTGCCCCAATCAGTTCAACACGATGCAGGTGTTGGAACTTCTAGCAACTTCTAGCTGGTGGCCCGGGCAGCTGCTTGTATTTTTCTTTTGTCTGCAACTACAAACTAACTGGACCATTTTCCCCAAAGAAAGGTAAGATCTGTTTATTATAAGTTTCTGTAGCAGCTGAACATTGTTTTATGTTACTGTCTGCAAGTTTAGTTTAGCCCTAGCTGAAACTGAAACATGTCGTCTGATCCATGGATGGAACCCGTCTGCTCTGTCATGATTTGATGTGACTTCATGTAAAACATTTATCCAGTGTGTGCATGTGACTGTGTGGTTCCTTGGTTTAAAGTTATTGAGAATGCGTTCACTTTGTTCATGGTGCCAGATTTCAATCGAACCTTCCAGCCAGGCAAACCCCCAGCTAAAACACAACGTGCATGTCGTGCAGGCCTTCATAATGTAGTGTAAAACCCCGCAGACAGTCACTGTAGTCACAGCCAGATACAGCACAAATGACTTGAGAACATGTGTCCCGACTCAAAAACACTGAGTTAAACTTGTTGTAAACATATGTTCCACGGTGCCACCGAAAAAAGCTTCCAATTATTTATTTAGCGTCGAGGAGCGCTGTCTGTAGACTCTGTACATTAATCGCCTCGGCAAAAAACCCTCCCACATGCAGTGAACTGAGTGAGTGGAGGCTGATGTATATTCGTCATACGTGTTCCGTGCTGAAAATGCGCGCTGATCTACAAGCTTACAACCCCTCACGTCCGTGACACTTTGAGCTTGTGGATCAGTTATTTGCAGAAATATGCAGGCTGTGAGTGAGAGCTTTCACAAGTTGGGGGTTCATTTTCCCATATAAAGACAAGCAAAGTGGAAAACTATAAACACATTCGGTGGCATTTCACATTGCAAAAGGGTGCAGGAAGGTTGTGCACAGGGCACCTAAACGTTGTGGGCACCTCAGAGTTGGCTATTTTTTTTCCCCAAAATGTAAAAATATAACATAAAATGAATAATGATGATGATAATAATAATTAGGAATTAATTTGGATAAGCCCAAAGTGATTTGGGCTTACTTTAAGGTTTGGACTTTATTCTGTGGTTCTATGGTTATGGGTTGTGGCAATAATGTTGGTCTACCATTCTGAAATTTAATTTAATATCTGGACAGCTGACAGTAGGCAAAACTGTGACCTGAACTAGTTTATGTAGAAAGTGAACTTTCCTAACACTGCATGTAACATTATAGGCTGGCTGATGCCTTTTAATGGGCATATATGCTAATCTACTTTCATTTTTGCAGGACTCTGCTTGTGATTCCACCCACCGCTCACATTCTTGTTGTTGGACGTGACTCAGGTGAGGAACTATGAATTACATGTGACTGCATTTAATGCCATTATCAATTCTGAAATTTAATTTAATATCTGGACAGCTGACAGTAGGCAAAACTGTGACCTGAACTAGTTTATGTAGAAAGTGAACTTTCCTAACACTGCATGTAACATTATAGGCTGGCTGATGCCTTTTAATGGTCATATATGCTAATCTACTTTCATTTTTGCAGGACTCTGCTTGTGATTCCACCCACCGCTCACATTCTTGTTCTTGGCCGTGACTCAGGTGAGGAACTATGAATTACATGTGACTGCATTTAATGCCATTATCAATGAAGAGACAATATGACGTAATGAGTTACATTATGATGTACATTTTCCCTTCTTTGTCAATGGCGTTTGCAAAACAAACATTGAACTAAAGACTAACTAAAGCCCAAAGTGATTTGGGCTTTCTTTAAGGTTTGGACTTTATTCTGTGGTTCTTTGGTTATGGGTTGTGGCAATAATTTTGGTCTACCATTCTGAAATTTAATTTAATATCTGGACAGCTGACAGTAGGCAAAACTGTGACCTGAACTAGTTTATGTAGAAAGTGAACTTTCCTAACACTGCATGTAACATTATAGGCTGGCTGATGCCTTTTAATGGGCATATATGCTAATCTACTTTCATTTTTGCAGGACTCTGCTTGTGATTCCACCCACCGCTCACATTCTTGTTGTTGGACGTGACTCAGGTGAGGAACTATGAATTACATGTGACTGCATTTAATGCCATTATCAATTCTGAAATTTAATTTAATATCTGGACAGCTGACAGTAGGCAAAACTGTGACCTGAACTAGTTTATGTAGAAAGTGAACTTTCCTAACACTGCATGTAACATTATAGGCTGGCTGATGCCTTTTAATGGTCATATATGCTAATCTACTTTCATTTTTGCAGGACTCTGCTTGTGATTCCACCCACCGCTCACATTCTTGTTCTTGGCCGTGACTCAGGTGAGGAACTATGAATGACATGTGACTGCATTTAATGCCATTATCAATGAAGAGACAATATGACGTAATGAGTTACATTATGATGTACATTTTCCCTTCTTTGTCAATGGCGTTTGCAAAACAAACATTGAACTAAAGACTAACTAAAGCCCAAAGTGATTTGGGCTTTCTTTAAGGTTTGGACTTTATTCTGTGGTTCTATGGTTATGGGTTGTGGCAATAATTTTGGTCTACCATTCTGAAATTTAATTTAATATCTGGACAGCTGACAGTAGGCAAAACTGTGACCTGAACTAGTTTATGTAGAAAGTGAACTTTCCTAACACTGCATGTAACATTATAGGCTGGCTGATGCCTTTTAATGGGCATATATGCTAATCTACTTTCATTTTTGCAGGACTCTGCTTGTGATTCCACCCACCGCTCACATTCTTGTTGTTGGACGTGACTCAGGTGAGGAACTATGAATTACATGTGACTGCATTTAATGCCATTATCAATTCTGAAATTTAATTTAATATCTGGACAGCTGACAGTAGGCAAAACTGTGACCTGAACTAGTTTATGTAGAAAGTGCACTTTCCTAACACTGCATGTAACATTATAGGCTGGCTGATGCCTTTTAATGGGCATATATGCTAATCTACTTTCATTTTTGCAGGACTCTGCTTGTGATTCCACCCACCGCTCACATTCTTGTTGTTGGACGTGACTCAGGTGAGGAACTATGAATTACATGTGACTGCATTAATAGACAAAAGGATATATGAGAACAAACATACAGTAGTAAAAAAGTTCAATACATAGCCAGGAGAAGAATTGTAAAAAACATTCAAATTAACCAAAACAGAATATTAAGGTATTTAAATATAACATTCGACATTATTTATAAAGGAAATATAATTATGAAATGTCATGTGACCACTAAAATCCTTTGTACTGTAGGCTGTTTTTCACTCATGAAACTACAATTGTAAAAGTGTAAAGGTTCACATTACATTACCGAAAATTAACAACTGATGTAACGCTTGAGTGTAACCAAGCGTTTTCCTTCCACATTGTATGCAGCCAAGGGGTACACATCACCAAGCTTCTGTTGTTCCAAAAGAGCCATTCTCCCAGAGTTCTCCAGTTGGAAAGATCTCAGGTGCTCCTCATACCAGGCAGCAAGCAACTTTACAATAAAATGTACACAGTTGTCCAAAATGGCTATCTGAATAATCTCAGCAAAGTCAGGTAGTTCACCAGTGGAGCCATAAGACAAGATCATGCCAACAGTGTACTTTGTTCCACAGTAGGTGACAGAGCTAGCCAATGTTACAGTCGACATAAGTGGTGATGTTTCTCTCAAAGCTTCCTGTATGTCTGAATGCAGCAAATCTAAAGGCATTACAGATGTTTTTGTGACATGCAATGCTTGATTTCCAACATCTGTATGCAAGGTGTATGCCATCATCATCTGGTGTCTTGTAGCAAGGGTTAACAACACATTTTTGAAATTCTTTGCGCACCTCACAACTTCCTTAAAACATTTGTGTTTTGCTTCAAAGCGCATTGTCCATACACCAACTAAAGGCCCATATTGTTCAATCAATGCAGGGTAATGTTCCAAAAAATGGTGCTTAGGTAACAGTGACACTTCAGGAAAAACAGATTGGAATCTCTCACGATGCTCTGATATTTTACAGGATAGGTAGGCAAGACTTTCAACTGTGTGAACAGGGGCAACCACCAATTCAACAATGTCTTTTAAAGTTAATAGAAGCTCCCAGGCAGAATCGCCCTCAGGCACGCGTGAGCCAACAATGAGTGGCAACAACCGTATCAGGGCCCAGTTTTCATGGGCATTTCCACCTATAGTTTTACGTCGATGGTGGGTTTCAGGGATAGTTTGAGGTTTGTTGACTTTGTCTGAGCCCGTATAAGGAAACTTTGCAATCAACTCGTTTAGTTCAGGCAAATCGAAATATCTTTTTTGGGTGAAAAGATGAAAACACAATGATAATTCCCTTGGGACTATGCCTTCAAAAAGGTCATGTAGTACGTCTGGTGGGTACCCCGAGACAAAGTGAAAGTGTTTCAGTGCATCAGTCAGTGGACAGGATCGCTTTACGCCAAAGCTATGAAGTAATTTTGGATCTTCACTCACAGTTTTCACGTGTAAACTATGGTTCTGCTTTGTCCGAGGAGGAAACTCTCCAGTACTCACTTCATGTGTCTGGTATGTTGATGAATGTCCAAGACAAAATCTACAGACATATGGCCCTGTAAAGCTTTCAACTAATCCACTGATTGAATGTGCACCCAGATTATCTGCTGCAACACAGTGTACAGTCCCTTTAATATTTTTTCCAATGCTGGAAATGAAAATGCCTTCCTGTTCTAGAATGGCAAGATCCTTCAATAGTGGTTCCAAAATGACTTTGTATGTAAAACGTTTGACATCAACAGCTTTACAAAGTAAAGCCAAGTTTATTGACTTCAATGCAGATTGCAATTCAGACGGCACATTTGCCAAAGTCCAATAAACAGCCGTTATTTTGTGTTTTTTCCTCGAAGTTCCTAACGGATTGCACGCCTCAAAGACGTCAGCAAATAAAATGATAGATAGTCTCGTTTCTTCTCCACTATTGAAGGGATTTTGCTTGTACAATTTACCATCAAAAATGGACTTGTAGCAAGTACTATCTGGATGTCTGATTAAGATTCCCTCTGCAATATCTCTATTCTTTAAAATTGCCTGCAAAGACTTGAGAATAGGCACATATTGAAATGTTTTCTTTTCTTGAGAATGAAGAATATATTCAATAGGCTCAACAAACTGGAAATTCTCCTTAAAATAACTCCTCCTTTTAAAAGCTGAACCAAGTGGACCATCTGCTTTAAGTGCTGCACTAATGGGATGGAAGTTACACAAATTGTCTGCCAAGTCAGTTATGATGGCCTGGTCAACAATGCATTCTTTACTTGCCAGTGTTGAATCAAGTATGTTTCTAACAACTGCAACAGATGCTGAAGATGAAATGAACTGAAGGTCTTCAACCAAGGCATTTATGCACGTCAGTGATACATTATGAATGCATTCTAACTTCAGCAGAAGTAAGCCAATGTTTTGAGTAACTAAGTGTGAGGCTCTTTCAGAAGTTGAAGTGTCCTGATCACAATCAAAACTAGTGCCCTCACCACCATCACTATCCTCTAGTAAATCAGAATTGTCAACAGAATGGTCAACAGTCAGATTGCTATAGCTCTCATACACATCTTGCTTAAGATCACTACAGGAACAGGATTTGTGATTTCTACTTTTGTGTTTCCGAAATGTACTGTAGATATTTGTACTATAGTTGCAACCTTCAAATACACAAATTACAGTTTCGTAGTTCTTCAGATGATTTCCAATATGCTGAAAATAGTCCTTCTCTGTTGACAAACAAACACTGCAAACTAAGCACTTAAAAGAAGATGTTATTTCTGTCTGTAGAACTTCATCAGCTGGATGGTTTCTGTATAAGTGTTGGCGAAGAGAAGCCTGTGTTTTAAATGTGCATGGGCAACTGTCATATAAACAGGGCTTTGATTGTCCATGGCCAAAGTTGTGTTGTAGTCTGTAATGCTTGAGAAGACTCCCCTTTGTGGTAGAAACAGCCTTGCAGATTTTACATTGCCATGCCATGGATCAAAACCTAAGTACCAAAATTGAGAGAGATGAGGTGGGGGCCTTAATTCCATGTTTATAATTTACCACACTGTAACCAAAATTGTGTTCAATGTTTATTCAATTGGCTAAAATTAAATTAAATTAAATGTGGTTTGAAGTAATGCAAAGTATTTTTGGCTTGAACATTAAGGGATATTTCCTTTCCTACTCAGTCTTATGTGAACACCCCAGACAGTTTTTAAGTTGCTTGATTCAGTATTTAGATATTTCATATAAAGTTTTGCTGCCCTGCACTGTCTGGTGTGGTCACATAAGCCTGAGTAGATGATAAAATGACAATCAAAAGATAAAGTGAAATATCCCTTTAACCTTTATCAAATGGCTACAGGAACTGTGTCAAGCCTGGCGCAAAATCAATAAGTTGAAGTGTAAATCTAGGACTCATAATGATGTACCGTGCATGTTCAAACCACATATACTTTACATTATTCCACACATTTATTTTGTTATTATTATTTTTTCAACAATAGCCAATTTAACATTATTTTAGATGGGGGTCTTTGGCCCAATGTATATTCATGTGGGGGTCTTTGACAGGAATGGTTTGAGAACCACTGAATTGCATGTACATTATACATTACATACCTATTGATATGATTCAGTCAGTAGTTTAACCAGGAACCCTGCTTCTGGAATCCTGGAATTTCTACGAAATCTAAATATCTTCTAAATAAGCATACTCACTTGGGGTAGTGGCATCATATTTTGATTTAATATTGGGACAGGGGTAGTGGCATCATATTTTGATTTAATATTGGGACAGGCTTTTGCACCTTGTCCAAAAACACATGAGTGTTTTAGATTTTTTTTACATGCCCAGGTTGTCCCGGTAATTTGTTATATATATATATATATATATATATATATATATAGTTTGTTTTCTTGAAAATGTCTGCCTCTTTAACAGGTCAAAGTGTGTGTGTGTGTGTGTGTGTGTGTGTGTGTGTGTGTGTGTGTGTGTGTGTGTGTGTGTGCGCGCGCGTGTGTGAGATGGTTTTATTGTACCATGTTGTGCTGTTGCTCTTCAAAAGGTCAAATCAAATTGTGTGTCTGTCTGTCTGAGTGATGGTTTTATTGTACCAAGTTTTATAATTTTTCGTTGAATATGTCTATGCCTCTTCAACAGGTCAAATCAAATTGTGTGTGTGTGTGTGTGTGTGTGTGTGTGATGGTTTTATTGTACCAAGTTTTATTTATTTTAGTTGAATATGTCTATGCCTCTTCAACAGGTCAAATCATTTTTGTGTGTGTGTGTGTGTGTGTGTGTGTGTGTGTGTGTGTGTGTGATGGTTTTATTGTACCATGTTGTATTATTTTTTGTTGAATATGTCTGCCTCTTCAAGAAGTCAAATCAAATGTGTGTGTGTGATGGTTTTATTGTGTTTTATTGTACCATGTTTATAATTATAATGTATATTGTACCATGTTTATATTGTATACATTGTTTACTTGAGTAAACTGCAGTTGTGTTGAACACATTTACAATGGTATTCTTATTCATCTGTACCTGCAATGTTTAAACCTGAGTTTTAATATTATGGACACCAAATTACTTAAATTAATGTATTAATTTGTTCTGTCCTATTTGTTTGTTAGAAATTGATACTTTATTTTACTCATTTCTTTGAAATTGATTTATTTTTACTTACCATTTCTTGAAATTGAGTTTTTTTTTTACTAATTGTGTGATTATAATTGATTTACATTTATAATGTTTTTCTTTGAAATTGATTGTTTTAATTGATATCACATTACTTTAAATCTATTATTATAAATGTCACTTTTGTTACCATAGTGTATAATCTGCTCAATACATAGAGTAGATTATATACTGTATATATGTATATATATATATATATATATATATGGTAACAAAATGGACATTCATAAAAAAATTAAGTAATGCGATATCAATTAAAACAATACATTTCAAAGACAAATATTATAAATTTAAATCGATTATAATCACACAATTAGTAAAAAATACTCAATTTCAAGGAAATAGTAAGTAAAAATAAATCAATTTCAAAGAAATGATGAGTAAAAAATAATCAATTTATAACAAATAATTAGTAAATGTTAATCAATTTAAATCAAATAATGAGTAAATAATAATCAATTTAAATCAAATAATGAGTAAATAATAATCAATTTTAAACTAATAATTAGTAAATTTAAATCAATTTAAATCAAATAATGAGTAAAAAATAATCAATTTTAAACAAATAATTAGTCAATTTAAATCAATTTCAAATAAATGATGAGTAAAAAATAATCAATTTCTAACAAATAATTTATAAATGTTAATCAATTTAAATCAAATAATGAGTAAATAATAATCAATTTTAAACAAATAATTTGTAAATTTAAATCAATTTAAATCCAATAATGAGTAAAAGATAATCAATTTTAAACAAATAATTAGTCAATTTAAATCAATTTCAAATAAATGATGAGTAAAAAATAATCAATTTCTAACAAAAATTTAATAAACGTTAATCAATTTCAATCAAATAATGAATAAAACTTAATCAATTTCTATCAGAATCCAGTCAAATTATGAGTAGAAAATAATCAATTTCAAAGAAATAGTTAGTAAATATAAATCAATATCTACAAATATCTAGTAAATATAACTCATTTTTCAGAGCTTAAATTCTATTCAATGTTATTAGATGTCACACTGTGACAGCATTTTAAATGAGTAAACCCTAGTCATAGTTTTTACAGTGTGGTTCACTTTTGCTTAGCTTAGTCTGTAACTTGAAAACTATGTACCGTATGGCCCTATAAACTGTGTTGGGATGAAAGCTAGCCACTTTGAGCAATGTGGGAAGTGCTGGGGCAGTTTGGGACAACAGGGCCAAAATGTCACTTTCACAGTCCCAAAGTGCCATTTTCACAGTAAAAAGGCCTGGTTCACTTTTGCTTAGCTTAGTCTGTAACTTGAAAACTATGTACCGTATGGCCCTATAAACTGTGTTGGGATGAAAGCTAGCCACTTTGAGCAATGTGGGAAGTGCTGGGGCAGTTTGGGACAACAGGGCCAAAATGTCACTTTCACAGTCCCAAAGTGCCGTTTTCACAGTAAAAAAAAAAAGATTCATTTTGCTTAGCTTAGTCTGTAACTTGAAAACTATGTACCGTATGGCCCTATAAACTGTGTTGGGATGAAAGCTAGCCACTTTGAGCAATGTGGGAAGTGCTGGGGCAGTTTGGGACAACAGGGCCAAAATGTCACTTTCACAGTCCCAAAGTGCCATTTTCACAGTAAAAAGGCCTGGTTCACTTTTGCTTAGCTTAGTCTGTAACTTGAAAACTATGTACCGTATGGCCCTATAAACTGTGTTGGGATGAAAGCTAGCCACTTTGAGCAATGTGGGAAGTGCTGGGGCAGTTTGGGACAACAGGGCCAAAATGTCACTTTCACAGTCCCAAAGTGCCATTTTCACAGTAAAAAGGCCTGGTTCACTTTTGCTTAGCTTAGTCTGTAACTTGAAAACTATGTACCGTATGGCCCTATAAACTGTGTTGGGATGAAAGCTAGCCACTTTGAGCAGTGTGGGAAGTGCTGGGGCAGTTTGGGACAACAGGGCCAAAATGTCACTTTCACAGTCCCAAAGTGCCATTTTCACAGTAAAAAGGCCTGGTTCACTTTTGCTTAGCTTAGTCTGTAACTTGAAAACTATGTACCGTATGGCCCTATAAACTGTGTTGGGATGAAAGCTAGCCACTTTGAGCATTGTGGCAAGAGCTGGGGCAGTTTGGGACAACAGGGAACGAACAGGGCCAAAATGTCACTTTCACAGTCCCAAAGTGCCATTTTCACAGTAAAAAGGCCTGGTTCACTTTTGCTTAGCTTAGTCTGTAACTTGAAAACTATGTACCGTATGGCCCTATAAACTGTGTTGGGATGAAAGCTAGCCACTTTGAGCAATGTGGGAAGTGCTGGGGCAGTTTGGGACAACAGGGCCAAAATGTCACTTTCACAGTCCCAAAGTGCCATTTTCACAGTAAAAAGGCCTGGTTCACTTTTGCTTAGCTTAGTCTGTAACTTGAAAACTATGTACCGTATGGCCCTATAAACTGTGTTGGGATGAAAGCTAGCCACTTTGAGCAATGTGGGAAGTGCTGGGGCAGTTTGGGACAACAGGGCCAAAATGTCACTTTCACAGTCCCAAAGTGCCATTTTCACAGTAAAAAGGCCTGGTTCACTTTTGCTTAGCTTAGTCTGTAACTTGAAAACTATGTACCGTATGGCCCTATAAACTGTGTTGGGATGAAAGCTAGCCACTTTGAGCAATGTGGGAAGTGCTGGGGCAGTTTGGGACAACAGGGCCAAAATGTCACTTTCACAGTCCCAAAGTGCCGTTTTCACAGTAAAAAAAAAAAGATTCATTTTGCTTAGCTTAGTCTGTAACTTGAAAACTATGTACCGTATGGCCCTATAAACTGTGTTGGGATGAAAGCTAGCCACTTTGAGCAATGTGGGAAGTGCTGGGGCAGTTTGGGACAACAGGGCCAAAATGTCACTTTCACAGTCCCAAAGTGCCATTTTCACAGTAAAAAGGCCTGGTTCACTTTTGCTTAGCTTAGTCTGTAACTTGAAAACTATGTACCGTATGGCCCTATAAACTGTGTTGGGATGAAAGCTAGCCACTTTGAGCAATGTGGGAAGTGCTGGGGCAGTTTGGGACAACAGGGCCAAAATGTCACTTTCACAGTCCCAAAGTGCCATTTTCACAGTAAAAAGGCCTGGTTCACTTTTGCTTAGCTTAGTCTGTAACTTGAAAACTATGTACCGTATGGCCCTATAAACTGTGTTGGGATGAAAGCTAGCCACTTTGAGCAGTGTGGGAAGTGCTGGGGCAGTTTGGGACAACAGGGCCAAAATGTCACTTTCACAGTCCCAAAGTGCCATTTTCACAGTAAAAAGGCCTGGTTCACTTTTGCTTAGCTTAGTCTGTAACTTGAAAACTATGTACCGTATGGCCCTATAAACTGTGTTGGGATGAAAGCTAGCCACTTTGAGCATTGTGGCAAGAGCTGGGGCAGTTTGGGACAACAGGGAACGAACAGGGCCAAAATGTCACTTTCACAGTCCCAAAGTGCCATTTTCACAGTAAAAAGGCCTGGTTCACTTTTGCTTAGCTTAGTCTGTAACTTGAAAACTATGTACCGTATGGCCCTATAAACTGTGTTGGGATGAAAGCTAGCCACTTTGAGCAATGTGGGAAGTGCTGGGGCAGTTTGGGACAACAGGGCCAAAATGTCACTTTCACAGTCCCAAAGTGCCATTTTCACAGTAAAAAGGCCTGGTTCACTTTTGCTTAGCTTAGTCTGTAACTTGAAAACTATGTACCGTATGGCCCTATAAACTGTGTTGGGATGAAAGCTAGCCACTTTGAGCAATGTGGGAAGTGCTGGGGCAGTTTGGGACAACAGGGCCAAAATGTCACTTTCACAGTCCCAAAGTGCCATTTTCACAGTAAAAAGGCCTGGTTCACTTTTGCTTAGCTTAGTCTGTAACTTGAAAACTATGTACCGTATGGCCCTATAAACTGTGTTGGGATGAAAGCTAGCCACTTTGAGCAATGTGGGAAGTGCTGGGGCAGTTTGGGACAACAGGGCCAAAATGTCACTTTCACAGTCCCAAAGTGCCGTTTTCACAGTAAAAAAAAAAAGATTCATTTTGCTTAGCTTAGTCTGTAACTTGAAAACTATGTACCGTATGGCCCTATAAACTGTGTTGGGATGAAAGCTAGCCACTTTGAGCAATGTGGGAAGTGCTGGGGCAGTTTGGGACAACAGGGCCAAAATGTCACTTTCACAGTCCCAAAGTGCCATTTTCACAGTAAAAAGGCCTGGTTCACTTTTGCTTAGCTTAGTCTGTAACTTGAAAACTATGTACCGTATGGCCCTATAAACTGTGTTGGGATGAAAGCTAGCCACTTTGAGCAGTGTGGGAAGTGCTGGGGCAGTTTGGGACAACAGGGCCAAAATGTCACTTTCACAGTCCCAAAGTGCCATTTTCACAGTAAAAAGGCCTGGTTCACTTTTGCTTAGCTTAGTCTGTAACTTGAAAACTATGTACCGTATGGCCCTATAAACTGTGTTGGGATGAAAGCTAGCCACTTTGAGCATTGTGGCAAGAGCTGGGGCAGTTTGGGACAACAGGGAACGAACAGGGCCAAAATGTCACTTTCACAGTCCCAAAGTGCCATTTTCACAGTAAAAAGGCCTGGTTCACTTTTGCTTAGCTTAGTCTGTAACTTGAAAACTATGTACCGTATGGCCCTATAAACTGTGTTGGGATGAAAGCTAGCCACTTTGAGCAATGTGGGAAGTGCTGGGGCAGTTTGGGACAACAGGGCCAAAATGTCACTTTCACAGTCCCAAAGTGCCATTTTCACAGTAAAAAGGCCTGGTTCACTTTTGCTTAGCTTAGTCTGTAACTTGAAAACTATGTACCGTATGGCCCTATAAACTGTGTTGGGATGAAAGCTAGCCACTTTGAGCAATGTGGGAAGTGCTGGGGCAGTTTGGGACAACAGGGCCAAAATGTCACTTTCACAGTCCCAAAGTGCCATTTTCACAGTAAAAAGGCCTGGTTCACTTTTGCTTAGCTTAGTCTGTAACTTGAAAACTATGTACCGTATGGCCCTATAAACTGTGTTGGGATGAAAGCTAGCCACTTTGAGCAATGTGGGAAGTGCTGGGGCAGTTTGGGACAACAGGGCCAAAATGTCACTTTCACAGTCCCAAAGTGCCGTTTTCACAGTAAAAAAAAAAAGATTCATTTTGCTTAGCTTAGTCTGTAACTTGAAAACTATGTACCGTATGGCCCTATAAACTGTGTTGGGATGAAAGCTAGCCACTTTGAGCAATGTGGGAAGTGCTGGGGCAGTTTGGGACAACAGGGCCAAAATGTCACTTTCACAGTCCCAAAGTGCCATTTTCACAGTAAAAAGGCCTGGTTCACTTTTGCTTAGCTTAGTCTGTAACTTGAAAACTATGTACCGTATGGCCCTATAAACTGTGTTGGGATGAAAGCTAGCCACTTTGAGCAATGTGGGAAGTGCTGGGGCAGTTTGGGACAACAGGGCCAAAATGTCACTTTCACAGTCCCAAAGTGCCATTTTCACAGTAAAAAGGCCTGGTTCACTTTTGCTTAGCTTAGTCTGTAACTTGAAAACTATGTACCGTATGGCCCTATAAACTGTGTTGGGATGAAAGCTAGCCACTTTGAGCAATGTGGGAAGTGCTGGGGCAGTTTGGGACAACAGGGCCAAAATGTCACTTTCACAGTCCCAAAGTGCCATTTTCACAGTAAAAAAAAAACAGATTCATTTTGCTTAGCTTAGTCTGTAACTTGAAAACTATGTACCGTATGGCCCTATAAACTGTGTTGGGATGAAAGCTAGCCACTTTGAGCAATGTGGGAAGTGCTGGGGCAGTTTGGGACAACAGGGCCAAAATGTCACTTTCACAGTCCCAAAGTGCCATTTTCACAGTAAAAAGGCCTGGTTCACTTTTGCTTAGCTTAGTCTGTAACTTGAAAACTATGTACCGTATGGCCCTATAAACTGTGTTGGGATGAAAGCTAGCCACTTTGAGCAATGTGGGAAGTGCTGGGGCAGTTTGGGACAACAGGGCCAAAATGTCACTTTCACAGTCCCAAAGTGCCATTTTCACAGTAAAAAAAAACAGATTAATTTTGCTTAGCTTAGTCTGTAACTTGAAAACTATGTACCGTATGGCCCTATAAACTGTGTTGGGATGAAAGCTAGCCACTTTGAGCAATGTGGGAAGTGCTGGGGCAGTTTGGGACAACAGGGCCAAAATGTCACTTTCACAGTCCCAAAGTGCCGTTTTCACAGTAAAAAAAAAAAGATTCATTTTGCTTAGCTTTGTCTGTAACTTGAAAACTATGTACCGTATGGCCCTATAAACTGTGTTGGGATGAAAGCTAGCCACTTTGAGCAATGTGGGAAGTGCTGGGGCAGTTTGGGACAACAGGGCCAAAATGTCACTTTCACAGTCCCAAAGTGCCATTTTCACAGTAAAAAGGCCTGGTTCACTTTTGCTTAGCTTAGTCTGTAACTTGAAAACTATGTACCGTATGGCCCTATAAACTGTGTTGGGATGAAAGCTAGCCACTTTGAGCAATGTGGGAAGTGCTGGGGCAGTTTGGGACAACAGGGCCAAAATGTCACTTTCACAGTCCCAAAGTGCCATTTTCACAGTAAAAAGGCCTGGTTCACTTTTGCTTAGCTTAGTCTGTAACTTGAAAACTATGTACCGTATGGCCCTATAAACTGTGTTGGGATGAAAGCTAGCCACTTTGAGCATTGTGGCAAGAGCTGGGGCAGTTTGGGACAACAGGGAACGAACAGGGCCAAAATGTCACTTTCACAGTCCCAAAGTGCCATTTTCACAGTAAAAAGGCCTGGTTCACTTTTGCTTAGCTTAGTCTGTAACTTGAAAACTATGTACCGTATGGCCCTATAAACTGTGTTGGGATGAAAGCTAGCCACTTTGAGCAATGTGGAAAGTGCTGGGGCAGTTTGGGACAACAGGGCCAAAATGTCACTTTCACAGTCCCAAAGTGCCATTTTCACAGTAAAAAGGCCTGGTTCACTTTTGCTTAGCTTAGTCTGTAACTTGAAAACTATGTACCGTATGGCCCTATAAACTGTGTTGGGATGAAAGCTAGCCACTTTGAGCAATGTGGGAAGTGCTGGGGCAGTTTGGGACAACAGGGCCAAAATGTCACTTTCACAGTCCCAAAGTGCCATTTTCACAGTAAAAAGGCCTGGTTCACTTTTGCTTAGCTTAGTCTGTAACTTGAAAACTATGTACCGTATGGCCCTATAAACTGTGTTGGGATGAAAGCTAGCCACTTTGAGCAGTGTGGGAAGTGCTGGGGCAGTTTGGGACAACAGGGCCAAAATGTCACTTTCACAGTCCCAAAGTGCCATTTTCACAGTAAAAAGGCCTGGTTCACTTTTGCTTAGCTTAGTCTGTAACTTGAAAACTATGTACCGTATGGCCCTATAAACTGTGTTGGGATGAAAGCTAGCCACTTTGAGCATTGTGGCAAGAGCTGGGGCAGTTTGGGACAACAGGGAACGAACAGGGCCAAAATGTCACTTTCACAGTCCCAAAGTGCCATTTTCACAGTAAAAAGGCCTGGTTCACTTTTGCTTAGCTTAGTCTGTAACTTGAAAACTATGTACCGTATGGCCCTATAAACTGTGTTGGGATGAAAGCTAGCCACTTTGAGCAATGTGGGAAGTGCTGGGGCAGTTTGGGACAACAGGGCCAAAATGTCACTTTCACAGTCCCAAAGTGCCATTTTCACAGTAAAAAGGCCTGGTTCACTTTTGCTTAGCTTAGTCTGTAACTTGAAAACTATGTACCGTATGGCCCTATAAACTGTGTTGGGATGAAAGCTAGCCACTTTGAGCAATGTGGGAAGTGCTGGGGCAGTTTGGGACAACAGGGCCAAAATGTCACTTTCACAGTCCCAAAGTGCCGTTTTCACAGTAAAAAAAAAAAGATTCATTTTGCTTAGCTTAGTCTGTAACTTGAAAACTATGTACCGTATGGCCCTATAAACTGTGTTGGGATGAAAGCTAGCCACTTTGAGCAATGTGGGAAGTGCTGGGGCAGTTTGGGACAACAGGGCCAAAATGTCACTTTCACAGTCCCAAAGTGCCATTTTCACAGTAAAAAGGCCTGGTTCACTTTTGCTTAGCTTAGTCTGTAACTTGAAAACTATGTACCGTATGGCCCTATAAACTGTGTTGGGATGAAAGCTAGCCACTTTGAGCAATGTGGGAAGTGCTGGGGCAGTTTGGGACAACAGGGCCAAAATGTCACTTTCACAGTCCCAAAGTGCCATTTTCACAGTAAAAAGGCCTGGTTCACTTTTGCTTAGCTTAGTCTGTAACTTGAAAACTATGTACCGTATGGCCCTATAAACTGTGTTGGGATGAAAGCTAGCCACTTTGAGCAGTGTGGGAAGTGCTGGGGCAGTTTGGGACAACAGGGCCAAAATGTCACTTTCACAGTCCCAAAGTGCCATTTTCACAGTAAAAAGGCCTGGTTCACTTTTGCTTAGCTTAGTCTGTAACTTGAAAACTATGTACCGTATGGCCCTATAAACTGTGTTGGGATGAAAGCTAGCCACTTTGAGCATTGTGGCAAGAGCTGGGGCAGTTTGGGACAACAGGGAACGAACAGGGCCAAAATGTCACTTTCACAGTCCCAAAGTGCCATTTTCACAGTAAAAAGGCCTGGTTCACTTTTGCTTAGCTTAGTCTGTAACTTGAAAACTATGTACCGTATGGCCCTATAAACTGTGTTGGGATGAAAGCTAGCCACTTTGAGCAATGTGGGAAGTGCTGGGGCAGTTTGGGACAACAGGGCCAAAATGTCACTTTCACAGTCCCAAAGTGCCATTTTCACAGTAAAAAGGCCTGGTTCACTTTTGCTTAGCTTAGTCTGTAACTTGAAAACTATGTACCGTATGGCCCTATAAACTGTGTTGGGATGAAAGCTAGCCACTTTGAGCAATGTGGGAAGTGCTGGGGCAGTTTGGGACAACAGGGCCAAAATGTCACTTTCACAGTCCCAAAGTGCCATTTTCACAGTAAAAAGGCCTGGTTCACTTTTGCTTAGCTTAGTCTGTAACTTGAAAACTATGTACCGTATGGCCCTATAAACTGTGTTGGGATGAAAGCTAGCCACTTTGAGCAATGTGGGAAGTGCTGGGGCAGTTTGGGACAACAGGGCCAAAATGTCACTTTCACAGTCCCAAAGTGCCGTTTTCACAGTAAAAAAAAAAAGATTCATTTTGCTTAGCTTAGTCTGTAACTTGAAAACTATGTACCGTATGGCCCTATAAACTGTGTTGGGATGAAAGCTAGCCACTTTGAGCAATGTGGGAAGTGCTGGGGCAGTTTGGGACAACAGGGCCAAAATGTCACTTTCACAGTCCCAAAGTGCCATTTTCACAGTAAAAAGGCCTGGTTCACTTTTGCTTAGCTTAGTCTGTAACTTGAAAACTATGTACCGTATGGCCCTATAAACTGTGTTGGGATGAAAGCTAGCCACTTTGAGCAATGTGGGAAGTGCTGGGGCAGTTTGGGACAACAGGGCCAAAATGTCACTTTCACAGTCCCAAAGTGCCGTTTTCACAGTAAAAAAAAAAAGATTCATTTTGCTTAGCTTAGTCTGTAACTTGAAAACTATGTACCGTATGGCCCTATAAACTGTGTTGGGATGAAAGCTAGCCACTTTGAGCAATGTGGGAAGTGCTGGGGCAGTTTGGGACAACAGGGCCAAAATGTCACTTTCACAGTCCCAAAGTGCCATTTTCACAGTAAAAAGGCCTGGTTCACTTTTGCTTAGCTTAGTCTGTAACTTGAAAACTATGTACCGTATGGCCCTATAAACTGTGTTGGGATGAAAGCTAGCCACTTTGAGCAATGTGGGAAGTGCTGGGGCAGTTTGGGACAACAGGGCCAAAATGTCACTTTCACAGTCCCAAAGTGCCATTTTCACAGTAAAAAGGCCTGGTTCACTTTTGCTTAGCTTAGTCTGTAACTTGAAAACTATGTACCGTATGGCCCTATAAACTGTGTTGGGATGAAAGCTAGCCACTTTGAGCAATGTGGGAAGTGCTGGGGCAGTTTGGGACAACAGGGCCAAAATGTCACTTTCACAGTCCCAAAGTGCCATTTTCACAGTAAAAAAAAAACAGATTCATTTTGCTTAGCTTAGTCTGTAACTTGAAAACTATGTACCGTATGGCCCTATAAACTGTGTTGGGATGAAAGCTAGCCACTTTGAGCAATGTGGGAAGTGCTGGGGCAGTTTGGGACAACAGGGCCAAAATGTCACTTTCACAGTCCCAAAGTGCCATTTTCACAGTAAAAAGGCCTGGTTCACTTTTGCTTAGCTTAGTCTGTAACTTGAAAACTATGTACCGTATGGCCCTATAAACTGTGTTGGGATGAAAGCTAGCCACTTTGAGCAATGTGGGAAGTGCTGGGGCAGTTTGGGACAACAGGGCCAAAATGTCACTTTCACAGTCCCAAAGTGCCATTTTCACAGTAAAAAAAAACAGATTCATTTTGCTTAGCTTAGTCTGTAACTTGAAAACTATGTACCGTATGGCCCTATAAACTGTGTTGGGATGAAAGCTAGCCACTTTGAGCAATGTGGGAAGTGCTGGGGCAGTTTGGGACAACAGGACCAAAATGTCACTTTCACAGTCCCAAAGTGCCGTTTTCACAGTAAAAAAAAAAAGATTCATTTTGCTTAGCTTTGTCTGTAACTTGAAAACTATGTACCGTATGGCCCTATAAACTGTGTTGGGATGAAAGCTAGCCACTTTGAGCAATGTGGGAAGTGCTGGGGCAGTTTGGGACAACAGGGCCAAAATGTCACTTTCACAGTCCCAAAGTGCCATTTTCACAGTAAAAAGGCCTGGTTCACTTTTGCTTAGCTTAGTCTGTAACTTGAAAACTATGTACCGTATGGCCCTATAAACTGTGTTGGGATGAAAGCTAGCCACTTTGAGCAATGTGGGAAGTGCTGGGGCAGTTTGGGACAACAGGGCCAAAATGTCACTTTCACAGTCCCAAAGTGCCATTTTCACAGTAAAAAGGCCTGGTTCACTTTTGCTTAGCTTAGTCTGTAACTTGAAAACTATGTACCGTATGGCCCTATAAACTGTGTTGGGATGAAAGCTAGCCACTTTGAGCAATGTGGGAAGTGCTGGGGCAGTTTGGGACAACAGGGCCAAAATGTCACTTTCACAGTCCCAAAGTGCCGTTTTCACAGTAAAAAAAAAAAGATTCATTTTGCTTAGCTTAGTCTGTAACTTGAAAACTATGTACCGTATGGCCCTATAAACTGTGTTGGGATGAAAGCTAGCCACTTTGAGCAATGTGGGAAGTGCTGGGGCAGTTTGGGACAACAGGGCCAAAATGTCACTTTCACAGTCCCAAAGTGCCATTTTCACAGTAAAAAGGCCTGGTTCACTTTTGCTTAGCTTAGTCTGTAACTTGAAAACTATGTACCGTATGGCCCTATAAACTGTGTTGGGATGAAAGCTAGCCACTTTGAGCAATGTGGGAAGTGCTGGGGCAGTTTGGGACAACAGGGCCAAAATGTCACTTTCACAGTCCCAAAGTGCCATTTTCACAGTAAAAAGGCCTGGTTCACTTTTGCTTAGCTTAGTCTGTAACTTGAAAACTATGTACCGTATGGCCCTATAAACTGTGTTGGGATGAAAGCTAGCCACTTTGAGCAATGTGGGAAGTGCTGGGGCAGTTTGGGACAACAGGGCCAAAATGTCACTTTCACAGTCCCAAAGTGCCATTTTCACAGTAAAAAAAAAACAGATTCATTTTGCTTAGCTTAGTCTGTAACTTGAAAACTATGTACCGTATGGCCCTATAAACTGTGTTGGGATGAAAGCTAGCCACTTTGAGCAATGTGGGAAGTGCTGGGGCAGTTTGGGACAACAGGGCCAAAATGTCACTTTCACAGTCCCAAAGTGCCATTTTCACAGTAAAAAGGCCTGGTTCACTTTTGCGTAGCTTAGTCTGTAACTTGAAAACTATGTACCGTATGGCCCTATAAACTGTGTTGGGATGAAAGCTAGCCACTTTGAGCAATGTGGGAAGTGCTGGGGCAGTTTGGGACAACAGGGCCAAAATGTCACTTTCACAGTCCCAAAGTGCCATTTTCACAGTAAAAAGGCCTGGTTCACTTTTGCTTAGCTTAGTCTGTAACTTGAAAACTATGTACCGTATGGCCCTATAAACTGTGTTGGGATGAAAGCTAGCCACTTTGAGCAATGTGGGAAGTGCTGGGGCAGTTTGGGACAACAGGGCCAAAATGTCACTTTCACAGTCCCAAAGTGCCATTTTCACAGTAAAAAGGCCTGGTTCACTTTTGCTTAGCTTAGTCTGTAACTTGAAAACTATGTACCGTATGGCCCTATAAACTGTGTTGGGATGAAAGCTAGCCACTTTGAGCAATGTGGGAAGTGCTGGGGCAGTTTGGGACAACAGGGCCAAAATGTCACTTTCACAGTCCCAAAGTGCCGTTTTCACAGTAAAAAAAAAAAGATTCATTTTGCTTAGCTTAGTCTGTAACTTGAAAACTATGTACCGTATGGCCCTATAAACTGTGTTGGGATGAAAGCTAGCCACTTTGAGCAATGTGGGAAGTGCTGGGGCAGTTTGGGACAACAGGGCCAAAATGTCACTTTCACAGTCCCAAAGTGCCATTTTCACAGTAAAAAGGCCTGGTTCACTTTTGCTTAGCTTAGTCTGTAACTTGAAAACTATGTACCGTATGGCCCTATAAACTGTGTTGGGATGAAAGCTAGCCACTTTGAGCAATGTGGGAAGTGCTGGGGCAGTTTGGGACAACAGGGCCAAAATGTCACTTTCACAGTCCCAAAGTGCCATTTTCACAGTAAAAAGGCCTGGTTCACTTTTGCTTAGCTTAGTCTGTAACTTGAAAACTATGTACCGTATGGCCCTATAAACTGTGTTGGGATGAAAGCTAGCCACTTTGAGCAATGTGGGAAGTGCTGGGGCAGTTTGGGACAACAGGGCCAAAATGTCACTTTCACAGTCCCAAAGTGCCATTTTCACAGTAAAAAAAAAACAGATTCATTTTGCTTAGCTTAGTCTGTAACTTGAAAACTATGTACCGTATGGCCCTATAAACTGTGTTGGGATGAAAGCTAGCCACTTTGAGCAATGTGGGAAGTGCTGGGGCAGTTTGGGACAACAGGGCCAAAATGTCACTTTCACAGTCCCAAAGTGCCATTTTCACAGTAAAAAGGCCTGGTTCACTTTTGCTTAGCTTAGTCTGTAACTTGAAAACTATGTACCGTATGGCCCTATAAACTGTGTTGGGATGAAAGCTAGCCACTTTGAGCAATGTGGGAAGTGCTGGGGCAGTTTGGGACAACAGGGCCAAAATGTCACTTTCACAGTCCCAAAGTGCCATTTTCACAGTAAAAAAAAACAGATTCATTTTGCTTAGCTTAGTCTGTAACTTGAAAACTATGTACCGTATGGCCCTATAAACTGTGTTGGGATGAAAGCTAGCCACTTTGAGCAATGTGGGAAGTGCTGGGGCAGTTTGGGACAACAGGGCCAAAATGTCACTTTCACAGTCCCAAAGTGCCGTTTTCACAGTAAAAAAAAAAAGATTCATTTTGCTTAGCTTTGTCTGTAACTTGAAAACTATGTACCGTATGGCCCTATAAACTGTGTTGGGATGAAAGCTAGCCACTTTGAGCAATGTGGGAAGTGCTGGGGCAGTTTGGGACAACAGGGCCAAAATGTCACTTTCACAGTCCCAAAGTGCCATTTTCACAGTAAAAAGGCCTGGTTCACTTTTGCTTAGCTTAGTCTGTAACTTGAAAACTATGTACCGTATGGCCCTATAAACTGTGTTGGGATGAAAGCTAGCCACTTTGAGCAATGTGGGAAGTGCTGGGGCAGTTTGGGACAACAGGGCCAAAATGTCACTTTCACAGTCCCAAAGTGCCATTTTCACAGTAAAAAGGCCTGGTTCACTTTTGCTTAGCTTAGTCTGTAACTTGAAAACTATGTACCGTATGGCCCTATAAACTGTGTTGGGATGAAAGCTAGCCACTTTGAGCATTGTGGCAAGAGCTGGGGCAGTTTGGGACAACAGGGAACGAACAGGGCCAAAATGTCACTTTCACAGTCCCAAAGTGCCATTTTCACAGTAAAAAGGCCTGGTTCACTTTTGCTTAGCTTAGTCTGTAACTTGAAAACTATGTACCGTATGGCCCTATAAACTGTGTTGGGATGAAAGCTAGCCACTTTGAGCAATGTGGAAAGTGCTGGGGCAGTTTGGGACAACAGGGCCAAAATGTCACTTTCACAGTCCCAAAGTGCCATTTTCACAGTAAAAAGGCCTGGTTCACTTTTGCTTAGCTTAGTCTGTAACTTGAAAACTATGTACCGTATGGCCCTATAAACTGTGTTGGGATGAAAGCTAGCCACTTTGAGCAATGTGGGAAGTGCTGGGGCAGTTTGGGACAACAGGGCCAAAATGTCACTTTCACAGTCCCAAAGTGCCATTTTCACAGTAAAAAGGCCTGGTTCACTTTTGCTTAGCTTAGTCTGTAACTTGAAAACTATGTACCGTATGGCCCTATAAACTGTGTTGGGATGAAAGCTAGCCACTTTGAGCAGTGTGGGAAGTGCTGGGGCAGTTTGGGACAACAGGGCCAAAATGTCACTTTCACAGTCCCAAAGTGCCATTTTCACAGTAAAAAGGCCTGGTTCACTTTTGCTTAGCTTAGTCTGTAACTTGAAAACTATGTACCGTATGGCCCTATAAACTGTGTTGGGATGAAAGCTAGCCACTTTGAGCATTGTGGCAAGAGCTGGGGCAGTTTGGGACAACAGGGAACGAACAGGGCCAAAATGTCACTTTCACAGTCCCAAAGTGCCATTTTCACAGTAAAAAGGCCTGGTTCACTTTTGCTTAGCTTAGTCTGTAACTTGAAAACTATGTACCGTATGGCCCTATAAACTGTGTTGGGATGAAAGCTAGCCACTTTGAGCAATGTGGGAAGTGCTGGGGCAGTTTGGGACAACAGGGCCAAAATGTCACTTTCACAGTCCCAAAGTGCCATTTTCACAGTAAAAAGGCCTGGTTCACTTTTGCTTAGCTTAGTCTGTAACTTGAAAACTATGTACCGTATGGCCCTATAAACTGTGTTGGGATGAAAGCTAGCCACTTTGAGCAATGTGGGAAGTGCTGGGGCAGTTTGGGACAACAGGGCCAAAATGTCACTTTCACAGTCCCAAAGTGCCGTTTTCACAGTAAAAAAAAAAAGATTCATTTTGCTTAGCTTAGTCTGTAACTTGAAAACTATGTACCGTATGGCCCTATAAACTGTGTTGGGATGAAAGCTAGCCACTTTGAGCAATGTGGGAAGTGCTGGGGCAGTTTGGGACAACAGGGCCAAAATGTCACTTTCACAGTCCCAAAGTGCCATTTTCACAGTAAAAAGGCCTGGTTCACTTTTGCTTAGCTTAGTCTGTAACTTGAAAACTATGTACCGTATGGCCCTATAAACTGTGTTGGGATGAAAGCTAGCCACTTTGAGCAATGTGGGAAGTGCTGGGGCAGTTTGGGACAACAGGGCCAAAATGTCACTTTCACAGTCCCAAAGTGCCATTTTCACAGTAAAAAGGCCTGGTTCACTTTTGCTTAGCTTAGTCTGTAACTTGAAAACTATGTACCGTATGGCCCTATAAACTGTGTTGGGATGAAAGCTAGCCACTTTGAGCAGTGTGGGAAGTGCTGGGGCAGTTTGACAACAGGGCCAAAATGTCACTTTCACAGTCCCAAAGTGCCATTTTCACAGTAAAAAGGCCTGGTTCACTTTTGCTTAGCTTAGTCTGTAACTTGAAAACTATGTACCGTATGGCCCTATAAACTGTGTTGGGATGAAAGCTAGCCACTTTGAGCATTGTGGCAAGAGCTGGGGCAGTTTGGGACAACAGGGAACGAACAGGGCCAAAATGTCACTTTCACAGTCCCAAAGTGCCATTTTCACAGTAAAAAGGCCTGGTTCACTTTTGCTTAGCTTAGTCTGTAACTTGAAAACTATGTACCGTATGGCCCTATAAACTGTGTTGGGATGAAAGCTAGCCACTTTGAGCAATGTGGGAAGTGCTGGGGCAGTTTGGGACAACAGGGCCAAAATGTCACTTTCACAGTCCCAAAGTGCCATTTTCACAGTAAAAAGGCCTGGTTCACTTTTGCTTAGCTTAGTCTGTAACTTGAAAACTATGTACCGTATGGCCCTATAAACTGTGTTGGGATGAAAGCTAGCCACTTTGAGCAATGTGGGAAGTGCTGGGGCAGTTTGGGACAACAGGGCCAAAATGTCACTTTCACAGTCCCAAAGTGCCATTTTCACAGTAAAAAGGCCTGGTTCACTTTTGCTTAGCTTAGTCTGTAACTTGAAAACTATGTACCGTATGGCCCTATAAACTGTGTTGGGATGAAAGCTAGCCACTTTGAGCAATGTGGGAAGTGCTGGGGCAGTTTGGGACAACAGGGCCAAAATGTCACTTTCACAGTCCCAAAGTGCCGTTTTCACAGTAAAAAAAAAAAGATTCATTTTGCTTAGCTTAGTCTGTAACTTGAAAACTATGTACCGTATGGCCCTATAAACTGTGTTGGGATGAAAGCTAGCCACTTTGAGCAATGTGGGAAGTGCTGGGGCAGTTTGGGACAACAGGGCCAAAATGTCACTTTCACAGTCCCAAAGTGCCATTTTCACAGTAAAAAGGCCTGGTTCACTTTTGCTTAGCTTAGTCTGTAACTTGAAAACTATGTACCGTATGGCCCTATAAACTGTGTTGGGATGAAAGCTAGCCACTTTGAGCAATGTGGGAAGTGCTGGGGCAGTTTGGGACAACAGGGCCAAAATGTCACTTTCACAGTCCCAAAGTGCCATTTTCACAGTAAAAAGGCCTGGTTCACTTTTGCTTAGCTTAGTCTGTAACTTGAAAACTATGTACCGTATGGCCCTATAAACTGTGTTGGGATGAAAGCTAGCCACTTTGAGCAATGTGGGAAGTGCTGGGGCAGTTTGGGACAACAGGGCCAAAATGTCACTTTCACAGTCCCAAAGTGCCATTTTCACAGTAAAAAAAAAACAGATTCATTTTGCTTAGCTTAGTCTGTAACTTGAAAACTATGTACCGTATGGCCCTATAAACTGTGTTGGGATGAAAGCTAGCCACTTTGAGCAATGTGGGAAGTGCTGGGGCAGTTTGGGACAACAGGGCCAAAATGTCACTTTCACAGTCCCAAAGTGCCATTTTCACAGTAAAAAGGCCTGGTTCACTTTTGCTTAGCTTAGTCTGTAACTTGAAAACTATGTACCGTATGGCCCTATAAACTGTGTTGGGATGAAAGCTAGCCACTTTGAGCAATGTGGGAAGTGCTGGGGCAGTTTGGGACAACAGGGCCAAAATGTCACTTTCACAGTCCCAAAGTGCCATTTTCACAGTAAAAAGGCCTGGTTCACTTTTGCTTAGCTTAGTCTGTAACTTGAAAACTATGTACCGTATGGCCCTATAAACTGTGTTGGGATGAAAGCTAGCCACTTTGAGCAATGTGGGAAGTGCTGGGGCAGTTTGGGACAACAGGGCCAAAATGTCACTTTCACAGTCCCAAAGTGCCATTTTCACAGTAAAAAAAAAACAGATTCATTTTGCTTAGCTTAGTCTGTAACTTGAAAACTATGTACCGTATGGCCCTATAAACTGTGTTGGGATGAAAGCTAGCCACTTTGAGCAATGTGGGAAGTGCTGGGGCAGTTTGGGACAACAGGGCCAAAATGTCACTTTCACAGTCCCAAAGTGCCATTTTCACAGTAAAAAGGCCTGGTTCACTTTTGCTTAGCTTAGTCTGTAACTTGAAAACTATGTACCGTATGGCCCTATAAACTGTGTTGGGATGAAAGCTAGCCACTTTGAGCAATGTGGGAAGTGCTGGGGCAGTTTGGGACAACAGGGCCAAAATGTCACTTTCACAGTCCCAAAGTGCCATTTTCACAGTAGAAAAAAACAGATTCATTTTGCTTAGCTTAGTCTGTAACTTGAAAACTATGTACCGTATGGCCCTATAAACTGTGTTGGGATGAAAGCTAGCCACTTTGAGCAATGTGGGAAGTGCTGGGGCAGTTTGGGACAACAGGGCCAAAATGTCACTTTCACAGTCCCAAAGTGCCATTTTCACAGTAGAAAAAAACAGATTCATTTTGCTTAGCTTAGTCTGTAACTTGAAAACTATGTACCGTATGGCCCTATAAACTGTGTTGGGATGAAAGCTAGCCACTTTGAGCAATGTGGGAAGTGCTGGGGCAGTTTGGGACAACAGGGCCAAAATGTCACTTTCACAGTCCCAAAGTGCCATTTTCACAGTAAAAAGGCCTGGTTCACTTTTGCTTAGCTTAGTCTGTAACTTGAAAACTATGTACCGTATGGCCCTATAAACTGTGTTGGGATGAAAGCTAGCCACTTTGAGCAATGTGGGAAGTGCTGGGGCAGTTTGGGACAACAGGGCCAAAATGTCACTTTCACAGTCCCAAAGTGCCATTTTCACAGTAAAAAAAAAACAGATTCATTTTGCTTAGCTTTGTCTGTAACTTGAAAACTATGTACCGTATGGCCCTATAAACTGTGTTGGGATGAAAGCTAGCCACTTTGAGCAATGTGGGAAGTGCTGGGGCAGTTTGGGACAACAGGGCCAAAATGTCACTTTCACAGTCCCAAAGTGCCATTTTCACAGTAAAAAGGCCTGGTTCACTTTTGCTTAGCTTAGTCTGTAACTTGAAAACTATGTACCGTATGGCCCTATAAACTGTGTTGGGATGAAAGCTAGCCACTTTGAGCAATGTGGGAAGTGCTGGGGCAGTTTGGGACAACAGGGCCAAAATGTCACTTTCACAGTCCCAAAGTGCCATTTTCACAGTAAAAAGGCCTGGTTCACTTTTGCTTAGCTTAGTCTGTAACTTGAAAACTATGTACCGTATGGCCCTATAAACTGTGTTGGGATGAAAGCTAGCCACTTTGAGCATTGTGGCAAGAGCTGGGGCAGTTTGGGACAACAGGGAACGAACAGGGCCAAAATGTCACTTTCACAGTCCCAAAGTGCCATTTTCACAGTAAAAAGGCCTAGTTCACTTTTGCTTAGCTTAGTCTGTAACTTGAAAACTATGTACCGTATGGCCCTATAAACTGTGTTGGGATGAAAGCTAGCCACTTTGAGCAATGTGGGAAGTGCTGGGGCAGTTTGGGACAACAGGGCCAAAATGTCACTTTCACAGTCCCAAAGTGCCATTTTCACAGTAAAAAGGCCTGGTTCACTTTTGCTTAGCTTAGTCTGTAACTTGAAAACTATGTACCGTATGGCCCTATAAACTGTGTTGGGATGAAAGCTAGCCACTTTGAGCAATGTGGGAAGTGCTGGGGCAGTTTGGGACAACAGGGCCAAAATGTCACTTTCACAGTCCCAAAGTGCCATTTTCACAGTAAAAAAAAACAGATTCATTTTGCTTAGCTTAGTCTGTAACTTGAAAACTATGTACCGTATGGCCCTATAAACTGTGTTGGGATGAAAGCTAGCCACTTTGAGCAATGTGGGAAGTGCTGGGGCAGTTTGGGACAACAGGGCCAAAATGTCACTTTCACAGTCCCAAAGTGCCGTTTTCACAGTAAAAAAAAAAAGATTCATTTTGCTTAGCTTTGTCTGTAACTTGAAAACTATGTACCGTATGGCCCTATAAACTGTGTTGGGATGAAAGCTAGCCACTTTGAGCAATGTGGGAAGTGCTGGGGCAGTTTGGGACAACAGGGCCAAAATGTCACTTTCACAGTCCCAAAGTGCCATTTTCACAGTAAAAAGGCCTGGTTCACTTTTGCTTAGCTTAGTCTGTAACTTGAAAACTATGTACCGTATGGCCGTATAAACTGTGTTGGGATGAAAGCTAGCCACTTTGAGCAATGTGGGAAGTGCTGGGGCAGTTTGGGACAACAGGGCCAAAATGTCACTTTCACAGTCCCAAAGTGCCATTTTCACAGTAAAAAGGCCTGGTTCACTTTTGCTTAGCTTAGTCTGTAACTTGAAAACTATGTACCGTATGGCCCTATAAACTGTGTTGGGATGAAAGCTAGCCACTTTGAGCATTGTGGCAAGAGCTGGGGCAGTTTGGGACAACAGGGAACGAACAGGGCCAAAATGTCACTTTCACAGTCCCAAAGTGCCATTTTCACAGTAAAAAGGCCTGGTTCACTTTTGCTTAGCTTAGTCTGTAACTTGAAAACTATGTACCGTATGGCCCTATAAACTGTGTTGGGATGAAAGCTAGCCACTTTGAGCAATGTGGGAAGTGCTGGGGCAGTTTGGGACAACAGGGCCAAAATGTCACTTTCACAGTCCCAAAGTGCCATTTTCACAGTAAAAAGGCCTGGTTCACTTTTGCTTAGCTTAGTCTGTAACTTGAAAACTATGTACCGTATGGCCCTATAAACTGTGTTGGGATGAAAGCTAGCCACTTTGAGCAATGTGGGAAGTGCTGGGGCAGTTTGGGACAACAGGGCCAAAATGTCACTTTCACAGTCCCAAAGTGCCATTTTCACAGTAAAAAGGCCTGGTTCACTTTTGCTTAGCTTAGTCTGTAACTTGAAAACTATGTACCGTATGGCCCTATAAACTGTGTTGGGATGAAAGCTAGCCACTTTGAGCAATGTGGGAAGTGCTGGGGCAGTTTGGGACAACAGGGCCAAAATGTCACTTTCACAGTCCCAAAGTGCCATTTTCACAGTAAAAAGGCCTGGTTCACTTTTGCTTAGCTTAGTCTGTAACTTGAAAACTATGTACCGTATGGCCCTATAAACTGTGTTGGGATGAAAGCTAGCCACTTTGAGCAATGTGGGAAGTGCTGGGGCAGTTTGGGACAACAGGGCCAAAATGTCACTTTCACAGTCCCAAAGTGCCATTTTCACAGTAAAAAAAAACAGATTCATTTTGCTTAGCTTAGTCTGTAACTTGAAAACTATGTACCGTATGGCCCTATAAACTGTGTTGGGATGAAAGCTAGCCACTTTGAGCAATGTGGGAAGTGCTGGGGCAGTTTGGGACAACAGGGCCAAAATGTCACTTTCACAGTCCCAAAGTGCCGTTTTCACAGTAAAAAAAAAAAGATTCATTTTGCTTAGCTTTGTCTGTAACTTGAAAACTATGTACCGTATGGCCCTATAAACTGTGTTGGGATGAAAGCTAGCCACTTTGAGCAATGTGGGAAGTGCTGGGGCAGTTTGGGACAACAGGGCCAAAATGTCACTTTCACAGTCCCAAAGTGCCATTTTCACAGTAAAAAGGCCTGGTTCACTTTTGCTTAGCTTAGTCTGTAACTTGAAAACTATGTACCGTATGGCCCTATAAACTGTGTTGGGATGAAAGCTAGCCACTTTGAGCAATGTGGGAAGTGCTGGGGCAGTTTGGGACAACAGGGCCAAAATGTCACTTTCACAGTCCCAAAGTGCCATTTTCACAGTAAAAAGGCCTGGTTCACTTTTGCTTAGCTTAGTCTGTAACTTGAAAACTATGTACCGTATGGCCCTATAAACTGTGTTGGGATGAAAGCTAGCCACTTTGAGCATTGTGGCAAGAGCTGGGGCAGTTTGGGACAACAGGGAACGAACAGGGCCAAAATGTCACTTTCACAGTCCCAAAGTGCCATTTTCACAGTAAAAAGGCCTGGTTCACTTTTGCTTAGCTTAGTCTGTAACTTGAAAACTATGTACCGTATGGCCCTATAAACTGTGTTGGGATGAAAGCTAGCCACTTTGAGCAATGTGGGAAGTGCTGGGGCAGTTTGGGACAACAGGGCCAAAATGTCACTTTCACAGTCCCAAAGTGCCATTTTCACAGTAAAAAGGCCTGGTTCACTTTTGCTTAGCTTAGTCTGTAACTTGAAAACTATGTACCGTATGGCCCTATAAACTGTGTTGGGATGAAAGCTAGCCACTTTGAGCAATGTGGGAAGTGCTGGGGCAGTTTGGGACAACAGGGCCAAAATGTCACTTTCACAGTCCCAAAGTGCCATTTTCACAGTAAAAAGGCCTGGTTCACTTTTGCTTAGCTTAGTCTGTAACTTGAAAACTATGTACCGTATGGCCCTATAAACTGTGTTGGGATGAAAGCTAGCCACTTTGAGCAATGTGGGAAGTGCTGGGGCAGTTTGGGACAACAGGGCCAAAATGTCACTTTCACAGTCCCAAAGTGCCATTTTCACAGTAAAAAAAAACAGATTCATTTTGCTTAGCTTAGTCTGTAACTTGAAAACTATGTACCGTATGGCCCTATAAACTGTGTTGGGATGAAAGCTAGCCACTTTGAGCAATGTGGGAAGTGCTGGGGCAGTTTGGGACAACAGGGCCAAAATGTCACTTTCACAGTCCCAAAGTGCCGTTTTCACAGTAAAAAAAAAAAGATTCATTTTGCTTAGCTTTGTCTGTAACTTGAAAACTATGTACCGTATGGCCCTATAAACTGTGTTGGGATGAAAGCTAGCCACTTTGAGCAATGTGGGAAGTGCTGGGGCAGTTTGGGACAACAGGGCCAAAATGTCACTTTCACAGTCCCAAAGTGCCATTTTCACAGTAAAAAGGCCTGGTTCACTTTTGCTTAGCTTAGTCTGTAACTTGAAAACTATGTACCGTATGGCCCTATAAACTGTGTTGGGATGAAAGCTAGCCACTTTGAGCAATGTGGGAAGTGCTGGGGCAGTTTGGGACAACAGGGCCAAAATGTCACTTTCACAGTCCCAAAGTGCCATTTTCACAGTAAAAAGGCCTGGTTCACTTTTGCTTAGCTTAGTCTGTAACTTGAAAACTATGTACCGTATGGCCCTATAAACTGTGTTGGGATGAAAGCTAGCCACTTTGAGCATTGTGGCAAGAGCTGGGGCAGTTTGGGACAACAGGGAACGAACAGGGCCAAAATGTCACTTTCACAGTCCCAAAGTGCCATTTTCACAGTAAAAAGGCCTGGTTCACTTTTGCTTAGCTTAGTCTGTAACTTGAAAACTATGTACCGTATGGCCCTATAAACTGTGTTGGGATGAAAGCTAGCCACTTTGAGCAATGTGGGAAGTGCTGGGGCAGTTTGGGACAACAGGGCCAAAATGTCACTTTCACAGTCCCAAAGTGCCATTTTCACAGTAAAAAGGCCTGGTTCACTTTTGCTTAGCTTAGTCTGTAACTTGAAAACTATGTACCGTATGGCCCTATAAACTGTGTTGGGATGAAAGCTAGCCACTTTGAGCAATGTGGGAAGTGCTGGGGCAGTTTGGGACAACAGGGCCAAAATGTCACTTTCACAGTCCCAAAGTGCCATTTTCACAGTAAAAAGGCCTGGTTCACTTTTGCTTAGCTTAGTCTGTAACTTGAAAACTATGTACCGTAAGGCCCTATAAACTGTGTTGGGATGAAAGCTAGCCACTTTGAGCAATGTGGGAAGTGCTGGGGCAGTTTGGGACAACAGGGCCAAAATGTCACTTTCACAGTCCCAAAGTGCCATTTTCACAGTAAAAAGGCCTGGTTCACTTTTGCTTAGCTTAGTCTGTAACTTGAAAACTATGTACCGTATGGCCCTATAAACTGTGTTGGGATGAAAGCTAGCCACTTTGAGCAATGTGGGAAGTGCTGGGGCAGTTTGGGACAACAGGGCCAAAATGTCACTTTCACAGTCCCAAAGTGCCATTTTCACAGTAAAAAAAAACAGATTCATTTTGCTTAGCTTAGTCTGTAACTTGAAAACTATGTACCGTATGGCCCTATAAACTGTGTTGGGATGAAAGCTAGCCACTTTGAGCAATGTGGGAAGTGCTGGGGCAGTTTGGGACAACAGGGCCAAAATGTCACTTTCACAGTCCCAAAGTGCCGTTTTCACAGTAAAAAAAAAAAGATTCATTTTGCTTAGCTTTGTCTGTAACTTGAAAACTATGTACCGTATGGCCCTATAAACTGTGTTGGGATGAAAGCTAGCCACTTTGAGCAATGTGGGAAGTGCTGGGGCAGTTTGGGACAACAGGGCCAAAATGTCACTTTCACAGTCCCAAAGTGCCATTTTCACAGTAAAAAGGCCTGGTTCACTTTTGCTTAGCTTAGTCTGTAACTTGAAAACTATGTACCGTATGGCCGTATAAACTGTGTTGGGATGAAAGCTAGCCACTTTGAGCAATGTGGGAAGTGCTGGGGCAGTTTGGGACAACAGGGCCAAAATGTCACTTTCACAGTCCCAAAGTGCCATTTTCACAGTAAAAAGGCCTGGTTCACTTTTGCTTAGCTTAGTCTGTAACTTGAAAACTATGTACCGTATGGCCCTATAAACTGTGTTGGGATGAAAGCTAGCCACTTTGAGCATTGTGGCAAGAGCTGGGGCAGTTTGGGACAACAGGGAACGAACAGGGCCAAAATGTCACTTTCACAGTCCCAAAGTGCCATTTTCACAGTAAAAAGGCCTGGTTCACTTTAGCTTAGCTTAGTCTGTAACTTGAAAACTATGTACCGTATGGCCCTATAAACTGTGTTGGGATGAAAGCTAGCCACTTTGAGCAATGTGGGAAGTGCTGGGGCAGTTTGGGACAACAGGGCCAAAATGTCACTTTCACAGTCCCAAAGTGCCATTTTCACAGTAAAAAGGCCTGGTTCACTTTTGCTTAGCTTAGTCTGTAACTTGAAAACTATGTACCGTATGGCCCTATAAACTGTGTTGGGATGAAAGCTAGCCACTTTGAGCAATGTGGGAAGTGCTGGGGCAGTTTGGGACAACAGGGCCAAAATGTCACTTTCACAGTCCCAAAGTGCCATTTTCACAGTAAAAAGGCCTGGTTCACTTTTGCTTAGCTTAGTCTGTAACTTGAAAACTATGTACCGTATGGCCCTATAAACTGTGTTGGGATGAAAGCTAGCCACTTTGAGCAATGTGGGAAGTGCTGGGGCAGTTTGGGACAACAGGGCCAAAATGTCACTTTCACAGTCCCAAAGTGCCATTTTCACAGTAAAAAGGCCTGGTTCACTTTTGCTTAGCTTAGTCTGTAACTTGAAAACTATGTACCGTATGGCCCTATAAACTGTGTTGGGATGAAAGCTAGCCACTTTGAGCATTGTGGCAAGAGCTGGGGCAGTTTGGGACAACAGGGAACGAACAGGGCCAAAATGTCACTTTCACAGTCCCAAAGTGCCATTTTCACAGTAAAAAGGCCTGGTTCACTTTTGCTTAGCTTAGTCTGTAACTTGAAAACTATGTACCGTATGGCCCTATAAACTGTGTTGGGATGAAAGCTAGCCACTTTGAGCAATGTGGGAAGTGCTGGGGCAGTTTGGGACAACAGGGCCAAAATGTCACTTTCACAGTCCCAAAGTGCCATTTTCACAGTAAAAAGGCCTGGTTCACTTTTGCTTAGCTTAGTCTGTAACTTGAAAACTATGTACCGTATGGCCCTATAAACTGTGTTGGGATGAAAGCTAGCCACTTTGAGCAATGTGGGAAGTGCTGGGGCAGTTTGGGACAACAGGGCCAAAATGTCACTTTCACAGTCCCAAAGTGCCATTTTCACAGTAAAAAGGCCTGGTTCACTTTTGCTTAGCTTAGTCTGTAACTTGAAAACTATGTACCGTAAGGCCCTATAAACTGTGTTGGGATGAAAGCTAGCCACTTTGAGCAATGTGGGAAGTGCTGGGGCAGTTTGGGACAACAGGGCCAAAATGTCACTTTCACAGTCCCAAAGTGCCATTTTCACAGTAAAAAGGCCTGGTTCACTTTTGCTTAGCTTAGTCTGTAACTTGAAAACTATGTACCGTATGGCCCTATAAACTGTGTTGGGATGAAAGCTAGCCACTTTGAGCAATGTGGGAAGTGCTGGGGCAGTTTGGGACAACAGGGCCAAAATGTCACTTTCACAGTCCCAAAGTGCCATTTTCACAGTAAAAAAAAACAGATTCATTTTGCTTAGCTTAGTCTGTAACTTGAAAACTATGTACCGTATGGCCCTATAAACTGTGTTGGGATGAAAGCTAGCCACTTTGAGCAATGTGGGAAGTGCTGGGGCAGTTTGGGACAACAGGGCCAAAATGTCACTTTCACAGTCCCAAAGTGCCGTTTTCACAGTAAAAAAAAAAAGATTCATTTTGCTTAGCTTTGTCTGTAACTTGAAAACTATGTACCGTATGGCCCTATAAACTGTGTTGGGATGAAAGCTAGCCACTTTGAGCAATGTGGGAAGTGCTGGGGCAGTTTGGGACAACAGGGCCAAAATGTCACTTTCACAGTCCCAAAGTGCCATTTTCACAGTAAAAATGCCTGGTTCACTTTTGCTTAGCTTAGTCTGTAACTTGAAAACTATGTACCGTATGGCCGTATAAACTGTGTTGGGATGAAAGCTAGCCACTTTGAGCAATGTGGGAAGTGCTGGGGCAGTTTGGGACAACAGGGCCAAAATGTCACTTTCACAGTCCCAAAGTGCCATTTTCACAGTAAAAAGGCCTGGTTCACTTTTGCTTAGCTTAGTCTGTAACTTGAAAACTATGTACCGTATGGCCCTATAAACTGTGTTGGGATGAAAGCTAGCCACTTTGAGCATTGTGGCAAGAGCTGGGGCAGTTTGGGACAACAGGGAACGAACAGGGCCAAAATGTCACTTTCACAGTCCCAAAGTGCCATTTTCACAGTAAAAAGGCCTGGTTCACTTTTGCTTAGCTTAGTCTGTAACTTGAAAACTATGTACCGTATGGCCCTATAAACTGTGTTGGGATGAAAGCTAGCCACTTTGAGCAATGTGGGAAGTGCTGGGGCAGTTTGGGACAACAGGGCCAAAATGTCACTTTCACAGTCCCAAAGTGCCATTTTCACAGTAAAAAGGCCTGGTTCACTTTTGCTTAGCTTAGTCTGTAACTTGAAAACTATGTACCGTATGGCCCTATAAACTGTGTTGGGATGAAAGCTAGCCACTTTGAGCAATGTGGGAAGTGCTGGGGCAGTTTGGGACAACAGGGCCAAAATGTCACTTTCACAGTCCCAAAGTGCCATTTTCACAGTAAAAAGGCCTGGTTCACTTTTGCTTAGCTTAGTCTGTAACTTGAAAACTATGTACCGTATGGCCCTATAAACTGTGTTGGGATGAAAGCTAGCCACTTTGAGCAATGTGGGAAGTGCTGGGGCAGTTTGGGACAACAGGGCCAAAATGTCACTTTCACAGTCCCAAAGTGCCATTTTCACAGTAAAAAAAAAACAGATTCATTTTGCTTAGCTTAGTCTGTAACTTGAAAACTATGTACCGTATGGCCCTATAAACTGTGTTGGGATGAAAGCTAGCCACTTTGAGCAATGTGGGAAGTGCTGGGGCAGTTTGGGACAACAGGGCCAAAATGTCACTTTCACAGTCCCAAAGTGCCATTTTCACAGTAAAAAGGCCTGGTTCACTTTTGCTTAGCTTAGTCTGTAACTTGAAAACTATATACCGTATGGCCCTATAAACTGTGTTGGGATGAAAGCTAGCCACTTTGAGCAATGTGGGAAGTGCTGGGGCAGTTTGGGACAACAGGGCCAAAATGTCACTTTCACAGTCCCAAAGTGCCATTTTCACAGTAAAAAAAAACAGATTCATTTTGCTTAGCTTAGTCTGTAACTTGAAAACTATGTACCGTATGGCCCTATAAACTGTGTTGGGATGAAAGCTAGCCACTTTGAGCAATGTGGGAAGTGCTGGGGCAGTTTGGGACAACAGGGCCAAAATGTCACTTTCACAGTCCCAAAGTGCCGTTTTCACAGTAAAAAAAAAAAGATTCATTTTGCTTAGCTTTGTCTGTAACTTGAAAACTATGTACCGTATGGCCCTATAAACTGTGTTGGGATGAAAGCTAGCCACTTTGAGCAATGTGGGAAGTGCTGGGGCAGTTTGGGACAACAGGGCCAAAATGTCACTTTCACAGTCCCAAAGTGCCATTTTCACAGTAAAAAGGCCTGGTTCACTTTTGCTTAGCTTAGTCTGTAACTTGAAAACTATGTACCGTATGGCCCTATAAACTGTGTTGGGATGAAAGCTAGCCACTTTGAGCAATGTGGGAAGTGCTGGGGCAGTTTGGGACAACAGGGCCAAAATGTCACTTTCACAGTCCCAAAGTGCCATTTTCACAGTAAAAAGGCCTGGTTCACTTTTGCTTAGCTTAGTCTGTAACTTGAAAACTATGTACCGTATGGCCCTATAAACTGTGTTGGGATGAAAGCTAGCCACTTTGAGCATTGTGGCAAGAGCTGGGGCAGTTTGGGACAACAGGGAACGAACAGGGCCAAAATGTCACTTTCACAGTCCCAAAGTGCCATTTTCACAGTAAAAAGGCCTGGTTCACTTTTGCTTAGCTTAGTCTGTAACTTGAAAACTATGTACCGTATGGCCCTATAAACTGTGTTGGGATGAAAGCTAGCCACTTTGAGCAATGTGGGAAGTGCTGGGGCAGTTTGGGACAACAGGGCCAAAATGTCACTTTCACAGTCCCAAAGTGCCATTTTCACAGTAAAAAGGCCTGGTTCACTTTTGCTTAGCTTAGTCTGTAACTTGAAAACTATGTACCGTATGGCCCTATAAACTGTGTTGGGATGAAAGCTAGCCACTTTGAGCAATGTGGGAAGTGCTGGGGCAGTTTGGGACAACAGGGCCAAAATGTCACTTTCACAGTCCCAAAGTGCCATTTTCACAGTAAAAAGGCCTGGTTCACTTTTGCTTAGCTTAGTCTGTAACTTGAAAACTATGTACCGTATGGCCCTATAAACTGTGTTGGGATGAAAGCTAGCCACTTTGAGCAATGTGGGAAGTGCTGGGGCAGTTTGGGACAACAGGGCCAAAATGTCACTTTCACAGTCCCAAAGTGCCGTTTTCACAGTAAAAAAAAAAGATTCATTTTGCTTAGCTTAGTCTGTAACTTGAAAACTATGTACCGTATGGCCCTATAAACTGTGTTGGGATGAAAGCTAGCCACTTTGAGCAATGTGGGAAGTGCTGGGGCAGTTTGGGACAACAGGGCCAAAATGTCACTTTCACAGTCCCAAAGTGCCATTTTCACAGTAAAAAGGCCTGGTTCACTTTTGCTTAGCTTAGTCTGTAACTTGAAAACTATGTACCGTATGGCCCTATAAACTGTGTTGGGATGAAAGCTAGCCACTTTGAGCAATGTGGGAAGTGCTGGGGCAGTTTGGGACAACAGGGCCAAAATGTCACTTTCACAGTCCCAAAGTGCCATTTTCACAGTAAAAGGCCTGGTTCACTTTTGCTTAGCTTAGTCTGTAACTTGAAAACTATGTACCGTATGGCCCTATAAACTGTGTTGGGATGAAAGCTAGCCACTTTGAGCAGTGTGGGAAGTGCTGGGGCAGTTTGGGACAACAGGGCCAAAATGTCACTTTCACAGTCCCAAAGTGCCATTTTCACAGTAAAAAGGCCTGGTTCACTTTTGCTTAGCTTAGTCTGTAACTTGAAAACTATGTACCGTATGGCCCTATAAACTGTGTTGGGATGAAAGCTAGCCACTTTGAGCATTGTGGCAAGAGCTGGGGCAGTTTGGGACAACAGGGAACGAACAGGGCCAAAATGTCACTTTCACAGTCCCAAAGTGCCATTTTCACAGTAAAAAGGCCTGGTTCACTTTTGCTTAGCTTAGTCTGTAACTTGAAAACTATGTACCGTATGGCCCTATAAACTGTGTTGGGATGAAAGCTAGCCACTTTGAGCAATGTGGGAAGTGCTGGGGCAGTTTGGGACAACAGGGCCAAAATGTCACTTTCACAGTCCCAAAGTGCCATTTTCACAGTAAAAAGGCCTGGTTCACTTTTGCTTAGCTTAGTCTGTAACTTGAAAACTATGTACCGTATGGCCCTATAAACTGTGTTGGGATGAAAGCTAGCCACTTTGAGCAATGTGGGAAGTGCTGGGGCAGTTTGGGACAACAGGGCCAAAATGTCACTTTCACAGTCCCAAAGTGCCATTTTCACAGTAAAAAGGCCTGGTTCACTTTTGCTTAGCTTAGTCTGTAACTTGAAAACTATGTACCGTATGGCCCTATAAACTGTGTTGGGATGAAAGCTAGCCACTTTGAGCAATGTGGGAAGTGCTGGGGCAGTTTGGGACAACAGGGCCAAAATGTCACTTTCACAGTCCCAAAGTGCCGTTTTCACAGTAAAAAAAAAAAGATTCATTTTGCTTTGCTTAGTCTGTAACTTGAAAACTATGTACCGTATGGCCCTATAAACTGTGTTGGGATGAAAGCTAGCCACTTTGAGCAATGTGGGAAGTGCTGGGGCAGTTTGGGACAACAGGGCCAAAATGTCACTTTCACAGTCCCAAAGTGCCATTTTCACAGTAAAAAGGCCTGGTTCACTTTTGCTTAGCTTAGTCTGTAACTTGAAAACTATGTACCGTATGGCCCTATAAACTGTGTTGGGATGAAAGCTAGCCACTTTGAGCAATGTGGGAAGTGCTGGGGCAGTTTGGGACAACAGGGCCAAAATGTCACTTTCACAGTCCCAAAGTGCCATTTTCACAGTAAAAAGGCCTGGTTCACTTTTGCTTAGCTTAGTCTGTAACTTGAAAACTATGTACCGTATGGCCCTATAAACTGTGTTGGGATGAAAGCTAGCCACTTTGAGCAGTGTGGGAAGTGCTGGGGCAGTTTGGGACAACAGGGCCAAAATGTCACTTTCACAGTCCCAAAGTGCCATTTTCACAGTAAAAAGGCCTGGTTCACTTTTGCTTAGCTTAGTCTGTAACTTGAAAACTATGTACCGTATGGCCCTATAAACTGTGTTGGGATGAAAGCTAGCCACTTTGAGCATTGTGGCAAGAGCTGGGGCAGTTTGGGACAACAGGGAACGAACAGGGCCAAAATGTCACTTTCACAGTCCCAAAGTGCCATTTTCACAGTAAAAAGGCCTGGTTCACTTTTGCTTAGCTTAGTCTGTAACTTGAAAACTATGTACCGTATGGCCCTATAAACTGTGTTGGGATGAAAGCTAGCCACTTTGAGCAATGTGGGAAGTGCTGGGGCAGTTTGGGACAACAGGGCCAAAATGTCACTTTCACAGTCCCAAAGTGCCATTTTCACAGTAAAAAGGCCTGGTTCACTTTTGCTTAGCTTAGTCTGTAACTTGAAAACTATGTACCGTATGGCCCTATAAACTGTGTTGGGATGAAAGCTAGCCACTTTGAGCAATGTGGGAAGTGCTGGGGCAGTTTGGGACAACAGGGCCAAAATGTCACTTTCACAGTCCCAAAGTGCCATTTTCACAGTAAAAAGGCCTGGTTCACTTTTGCTTAGCTTAGTCTGTAACTTGAAAACTATGTACCGTATGGCCCTATAAACTGTGTTGGGATGAAAGCTAGCCACTTTGAGCAATGTGGGAAGTGCTGGGGCAGTTTGGGACAACAGGGCCAAAATGTCACTTTCACAGTCCCAAAGTGCCGTTTTCACAGTAAAAAAAAAAAGATTCATTTTGCTTAGCTTAGTCTGTAACTTGAAAACTATGTACCGTATGGACCTATAAACTGTGTTGGGATGAAAGCTAGCCACTTTGAGCAATGTGGGAAGTGCTGGGGCAGTTTGGGACAACAGGGCCAAAATGTCACTTTCACAGTCCCAAAGTGCCATTTTCACAGTAAAAAGGCCTGGTTCACTTTTGCTTAGCTTAGTCTGTAACTTGAAAACTATGTACCGTATGGCCCTATAAACTGTGTTGGGATGAAAGCTAGCCACTTTGAGCAATGTGGGAAGTGCTGGGGCAGTTTGGGACAACAGGGCCAAAATGTCACTTTCACAGTCCCAAAGTGCCATTTTCACAGTAAAAAGGCCTGGTTCACTTTTGCTTAGCTTAGTCTGTAACTTGAAAACTATGTACCGTATGGCCCTATAAACTGTGTTGGGATGAAAGCTAGCCACTTTGAGCAATGTGGGAAGTGCTGGGGCAGTTTGGGACAACAGGGCCAAAATGTCACTTTCACAGTCCCAAAGTGCCGTTTTCACAGTAAAAAAAAAAAGATTCATTTTGCTTAGCTTAGTCTGTAACTTGAAAACTATGTACCGTATGGCCCTATAAACTGTGTTGGGATGAAAGCTAGCCACTTTGAGCAATGTGGGAAGTGCTGGGGCAGTTTGGGACAACAGGGCCAAAATGTCACTTTCACAGTCCCAAAGTGCCATTTTCACAGTAAAAAGGCCTGGTTCACTTTTGCTTAGCTTAGTCTGTAACTTGAAAACTATGTACCGTATGGCCCTATAAACTGTGTTGGGATGAAAGCTAGCCACTTTGAGCAATGTGGGAAGTGCTGGGGCAGTTTGGGACAACAGGGCCAAAATGTCACTTTCACAGTCCCAAAGTGCCATTTTCACAGTAAAAAGGCCTGGTTCACTTTTGCTTAGCTTAGTCTGTAACTTGAAAACTATGTACCGTATGGCCCTATAAACTGTGTTGGGATGAAAGCTAGCCACTTTGAGCAATGTGGGAAGTGCTGGGGCAGTTTGGGACAACAGGGCCAAAATGTCACTTTCACAGTCCCAAAGTGCCATTTTCACAGTAAAAAAAAAACAGATTCATTTTGCTTAGCTTAGTCTGTAACTTGAAAACTATGTACCGTATGGCCCTATAAACTGTGTTGGGATGAAAGCTAGCCACTTTGAGCAATGTGGGAAGTGCTGGGGCAGTTTGGGACAACAGGGCCAAAATGTCACTTTCACAGTCCCAAAGTGCCATTTTCACAGTAAAAAGGCCTGGTTCACTTTTGCTTAGCTTAGTCTGTAACTTGAAAACTATGTACCGTATGGCCCTATAAACTGTGTTGGGATGAAAGCTAGCCACTTTGAGCAATGTGGGAAGTGCTGGGGCAGTTTGGGACAACAGGGCCAAAATGTCACTTTCACAGTCCCAAAGTGCCATTTTCACAGTAAAAAAAAACAGATTCATTTTGCTTAGCTTAGTCTGTAACTTGAAAACTATGTACCGTATGGCCCTATAAACTGTGTTGGGATGAAAGCTAGCCACTTTGAGCAATGTGGGAAGTGCTGGGGCAGTTTGGGACAACAGGGCCAAAATGTCACTTTCACAGTCCCAAAGTGCCGTTTTCACAGTAAAAAAAAAAAGATTCATTTTGCTTAGCTTTGTCTGTAACTTGAAAACTATGTACCGTATGGCCCTATAAACTGTGTTGGGATGAAAGCTAGCCACTTTGAGCAATGTGGGAAGTGCTGGGGCAGTTTGGGACAACAGGGCCAAAATGTCACTTTCACAGTCCCAAAGTGCCATTTTCACAGTAAAAAGGCCTGGTTCACTTTTGCTTAGCTTAGTCTGTAACTTGAAAACTATGTACCGTATGGCCCTATAAACTGTGTTGGGATGAAAGCTAGCCACTTTGAGCAATGTGGGAAGTGCTGGGGCAGTTTGGGACAACAGGGCCAAAATGTCACTTTCACAGTCCCAAAGTGCCATTTTCACAGTAAAAAGGCCTGGTTCACTTTTGCTTAGCTTAGTCTGTAACTTGAAAACTATGTACCGTATGGCCCTATAAACTGTGTTGGGATGAAAGCTAGCCACTTTGAGCATTGTGGCAAGAGCTGGGGCAGTTTGGGACAACAGGGAACGAACAGGGCCAAAATGTCACTTTCACAGTCCCAAAGTGCCATTTTCACAGTAAAAAGGCCTGGTTCACTTTTGCTTAGCTTAGTCTGTAACTTGAAAACTATGTACCGTATGGCCCTATAAACTGTGTTGGGATGAAAGCTAGCCACTTTGAGCAATGTGGGAAGTGCTGGGGCAGTTTGGGACAACAGGGCCAAAATGTCACTTTCACAGTCCCAAAGTGCCATTTTCACAGTAAAAAGGCCTGGTTCACTTTTGCTTAGCTTAGTCTGTAACTTGAAAACTATGTACCGTATGGCCCTATAAACTGTGTTGGGATGAAAGCTAGCCACTTTGAGCAATGTGGGAAGTGCTGGGGCAGTTTGGGACAACAGGGCCAAAATGTCACTTTCACAGTCCCAAAGTGCCATTTTCACAGTAAAAAGGCCTGGTTCACTTTTGCTTAGCTTAGTCTGTAACTTGAAAACTATGTACCGTATGGCCCTATAAACTGTGTTGGGATGAAAGCTAGCCACTTTGAGCAATGTGGGAAGTGCTGGGGCAGTTTGGGACAACAGGGCCAAAATGTCACTTTCACAGTCCCAAAGTGCCATTTTCACAGTAAAAAGGCCTGGTTCACTTTTGCTTAGCTTAGTCTGTAACTTGAAAACTATGTACCGTATGGCCCTATAAACTGTGTTGGGATGAAAGCTAGCCACTTTGAGCAATGTGGGAAGTGCTGGGGCAGTTTGGGACAACAGGGCCAAAATGTCACTTTCACAGTCCCAAAGTGCCATTTTCACAGTAAAAAGGCCTGGTTCACTTTTGCTTAGCTTAGTCTGTAACTTGAAAACTATGTACCGTATGGCCCTATAAACTGTGTTGGGATGAAAGCTAGCCACTTTGAGCAATGTGGGAAGTGCTGGGGCAGTTTGGGACAACAGGGCCAAAATGTCACTTTCACAGTCCCAAAGTGCCATTTTCACAGTAAAAAGGCCTGGTTCACTTTTGCTTAGCTTAGTCTGTAACTTGAAAACTATGTACCGTATGGCCCTATAAACTGTGTTGGGATGAAAGCTAGCCACTTTGAGCAGTGTGGGAAGTGCTGGGGCAGTTTGGGACAACAGGGCCAAAATGTCACTTTCACAGTCCCAAAGTGCCATTTTCACAGTAAAAAGGCCTGGTTCACTTTTGCTTAGCTTAGTCTGTAACTTGAAAACTATGTACCGTATGGCCCTATAAACTGTGTTGGGATGAAAGCTAGCCACTTTGAGCATTGTGGCAAGAGCTGGGGCAGTTTGGGACAACAGGGAACGAACAGGGCCAAAATGTCACTTTCACAGTCCCAAAGTGCCATTTTCACAGTAAAAAGGCCTGGTTCACTTTTGCTTAGCTTAGTCTGTAACTTGAAAACTATGTACCGTATGGCCCTATAAACTGTGTTGGGATGAAAGCTAGCCACTTTGAGCAATGTGGGAAGTGCTGGGGCAGTTTGGGACAACAGGGCCAAAATGTCACTTTCACAGTCCCAAAGTGCCATTTTCACAGTAAAAAGGCCTGGTTCACTTTTGCTTAGCTTAGTCTGTAACTTGAAAACTATGTACCGTATGGCCCTATAAACTGTGTTGGGATGAAAGCTAGCCACTTTGAGCAATGTGGGAAGTGCTGGGGCAGTTTGGGACAACAGGGCCAAAATGTCACTTTCACAGTCCCAAAGTGCCATTTTCACAGTAAAAAGGCCTGGTTCACTTTTGCTTAGCTTAGTCTGTAACTTGAAAACTATGTACCGTATGGCCCTATAAACTGTGTTGGGATGAAAGCTAGCCACTTTGAGCAGTGTGGGAAGTGCTGGGGCAGTTTGGGACAACAGGGCCAAAATGTCACTTTCACAGTCCCAAAGTGCCATTTTCACAGTAAAAAGGCCTGGTTCACTTTTGCTTAGCTTAGTCTGTAACTTGAAAACTATGTACCGTATGGCCCTATAAACTGTGTTGGGATGAAAGCTAGCCACTTTGAGCATTGTGGCAAGAGCTGGGGCAGTTTGGGACAACAGGGAACGAACAGGGCCAAAATGTCACTTTCACAGTCCCAAAGTGCCATTTTCACAGTAAAAAGGCCTGGTTCACTTTTGCTTAGCTTAGTCTGTAACTTGAAAACTATGTACCGTATGGCCCTATAAACTGTGTTGGGATGAAAGCTAGCCACTTTGAGCAATGTGGGAAGTGCTGGGGCAGTTTGGGACAACAGGGCCAAAATGTCACTTTCACAGTCCCAAAGTGCCATTTTCACAGTAAAAAGGCCTGGTTCACTTTTGCTTAGCTTAGTCTGTAACTTGAAAACTATGTACCGTATGGCCCTATAAACTGTGTTGGGATGAAAGCTAGCCACTTTGAGCAATGTGGGAAGTGCTGGGGCAGTTTGGGACAACAGGGCCAAAATGTCACTTTCACAGTCCCAAAGTGCCATTTTCACAGTAAAAAGGCCTGGTTCACTTTTGCTTAGCTTAGTCTGTAACTTGAAAACTATGTACCGTATGGCCCTATAAACTGTGTTGGGATGAAAGCTAGCCACTTTGAGCAATGTGGGAAGTGCTGGGGCAGTTTGGGACAACAGGGCCAAAATTTCACTTTCACAGTCCCAAAGTGCCGTTTTCACAGTAAAAAAAAAAAGATTCATTTTGCTTAGCTTAGTCTGTAACTTGAAAACTATGTACCGTATGGCCCTATAAACTGTGTTGGGATGAAAGCTAGCCACTTTGAGCAATGTGGGAAGTGCTGGGGCAGTTTGGGACAACAGGGCCAAAATGTCACTTTCACAGTCCCAAAGTGCCATTTTCACAGTAAAAAGGCCTGGTTCACTTTTGCTTAGCTTAGTCTGTAACTTGAAAACTATGTACCGTATGGCCCTATAAACTGTGTTGGGATGAAAGCTAGCCACTTTGAGCAATGTGGGAAGTGCTGGGGCAGTTTGGGACAACAGGGCCAAAATGTCACTTTCACAGTCCCAAAGTGCCATTTTCACAGTAAAAAGGCCTGGTTCACTTTTGCTTAGCTTAGTCTGTAACTTGAAAACTATGTACCGTATGGCCCTATAAACTGTGTTGGGATGAAAGCTAGCCACTTTGAGCAGTGTGGGAAGTGCTGGGGCAGTTTGGGACAACAGGGCCAAAATGTCACTTTCACAGTCCCAAAGTGCCATTTTCACAGTAAAAAGGCCTGGTTCACTTTTGCTTAGCTTAGTCTGTAACTTGAAAACTATGTACCGTATGGCCCTATAAACTGTGTTGGGATGAAAGCTAGCCACTTTGAGCATTGTGGCAAGAGCTGGGGCAGTTTGGGACAACAGGGAACGAACAGGGCCAAAATGTCACTTTCACAGTCCCAAAGTGCCATTTTCACAGTAAAAAGGCCTGGTTCACTTTTGCTTAGCTTAGTCTGTAACTTGAAAACTATGTACCGTATGGCCCTATAAACTGTGTTGGGATGAAAGCTAGCCACTTTGAGCAATGTGGGAAGTGCTGGGGCAGTTTGGGACAACAGGGCCAAAATGTCACTTTCACAGTCCCAAAGTGCCATTTTCACAGTAAAAAGGCCTGGTTCACTTTTGCTTAGCTTAGTCTGTAACTTGAAAACTATGTACCGTATGGCCCTATAAACTGTGTTGGGATGAAAGCTAGCCACTTTGAGCAATGTGGGAAGTGCTGGGGCAGTTTGGGACAACAGGGCCAAAATGTCACTTTCACAGTCCCAAAGTGCCATTTTCACAGTAAAAAGGCCTGGTTCACTTTTGCTTAGCTTAGTCTGTAACTTGAAAACTATGTACCGTATGGCCCTATAAACTGTGTTGGGATGAAAGCTAGCCACTTTGAGCAATGTGGGAAGTGCTGGGGCAGTTTGGGACAACAGGGCCAAAATGTCACTTTCACAGTCCCAAAGTGCCGTTTTCACAGTAAAAAAAAAAGATTCATTTTGCTTAGCTTAGTCTGTAACTTGAAAACTATGTACCGTATGGCCCTATAAACTGTGTTGGGATGAAAGCTAGCCACTTTGAGCAATGTGGGAAGTGCTGGGGCAGTTTGGGACAACAGGGCCAAAATGTCACTTTCACAGTCCCAAAGTGCCATTTTCACAGTAAAAAGGCCTGGTTCACTTTTGCTTAGCTTAGTCTGTAACTTGAAAACTATGTACCGTATGGCCCTATAAACTGTGTTGGGATGAAAGCTAGCCACTTTGAGCAATGTGGGAAGTGCTGGGGCAGTTTGGGACAACAGGGCCAAAATGTCACTTTCACAGTCCCAAAGTGCCATTTTCACAGTAAAAAGGCCTGGTTCACTTTTGCTTAGCTTAGTCTGTAACTTGAAAACTATGTACCGTATGGCCCTATAAACTGTGTTGGGATGAAAGCTAGCCACTTTGAGCAGTGTGGGAAGTGCTGGGGCAGTTTGGGACAACAGGGCCAAAATGTCACTTTCACAGTCCCAAAGTGCCATTTTCACAGTAAAAAGGCCTGGTTCACTTTTGCTTAGCTTAGTCTGTAACTTGAAAACTATGTACCGTATGGCCCTATAAACTGTGTTGGGATGAAAGCTAGCCACTTTGAGCATTGTGGCAAGAGCTGGGGCAGTTTGGGACAACAGGGAACGAACAGGGCCAAAATGTCACTTTCACAGTCCCAAAGTGCCATTTTCACAGTAAAAAGGCCTGGTTCACTTTTGCTTAGCTTAGTCTGTAACTTGAAAACTATGTACCGTATGGCCCTATAAACTGTGTTGGGATGAAAGCTAGCCACTTTGAGCAATGTGGGAAGTGCTGGGGCAGTTTGGGACAACAGGGCCAAAATGTCACTTTCACAGTCCCAAAGTGCCATTTTCACAGTAAAAAGGCCTGGTTCACTTTTGCTTAGCTTAGTCTGTAACTTGAAAACTATGTACCGTATGGCCCTATAAACTGTGTTGGGATGAAAGCTAGCCACTTTGAGCAATGTGGGAAGTGCTGGGGCAGTTTGGGACAACAGGGCCAAAATGTCACTTTCACAGTCCCAAAGTGCCATTTTCACAGTAAAAAGGCCTGGTTCACTTTTGCTTAGCTTAGTCTGTAACTTGAAAACTATGTACCGTATGGCCCTATAAACTGTGTTGGGATGAAAGCTAGCCACTTTGAGCAATGTGGGAAGTGCTGGGGCAGTTTGGGACAACAGGGCCAAAATGTCACTTTCACAGTCCCAAAGTGCCGTTTTCACAGTAAAAAAAAAAGATTCATTTTGCTTAGCTTAGTCTGTAACTTGAAAACTATGTACCGTATGGCCCTATAAACTGTGTTGGGATGAAAGCTAGCCACTTTGAGCAATGTGGGAAGTGCTGGGGCAGTTTGGGACAACAGGGCCAAAATGTCACTTTCACAGTCCCAAAGTGCCATTTTCACAGTAAAAAGGCCTGGTTCACTTTTGCTTAGCTTAGTCTGTAACTTGAAAACTATGTACCGTATGGCCCTATAAACTGTGTTGGGATGAAAGCTAGCCACTTTGAGCAATGTGGGAAGTGCTGGGGCAGTTTGGGACAACAGGGCCAAAATGTCACTTTCACAGTCCCAAAGTGCCATTTTCACAGTAAAAAGGCCTGGTTCACTTTTGCTTAGCTTAGTCTGTAACTTGAAAACTATGTACCGTATGGCCCTATAAACTGTGTTGGGATGAAAGCTAGCCACTTTGAGCAGTGTGGGAAGTGCTGGGGCAGTTTGGGACAACAGGGCCAAAATGTCACTTTCACAGTCCCAAAGTGCCATTTTCACAGTAAAAAGGCCTGGTTCACTTTTGCTTAGCTTAGTCTGTAACTTGAAAACTATGTACCGTATGGCCCTATAAACTGTGTTGGGATGAAAGCTAGCCACTTTGAGCATTGTGGCAAGAGCTGGGGCAGTTTGGGACAACAGGGAACGAACAGGGCCAAAATGTCACTTTCACAGTCCCAAAGTGCCATTTTCACAGTAAAAAGGCCTGGTTCACTTTTGCTTAGCTTAGTCTGTAACTTGAAAACTATGTACCGTATGGCCCTATAAACTGTGTTGGGATGAAAGCTAGCCACTTTGAGCAATGTGGGAAGTGCTGGGGCAGTTTGGGACAACAGGGCCAAAATGTCACTTTCACAGTCCCAAAGTGCCATTTTCACAGTAAAAAGGCCTGGTTCACTTTTGCTTAGCTTAGTCTGTAACTTGAAAACTATGTACCGTATGGCCCTATAAACTGTGTTGGGATGAAAGCTAGCCACTTTGAGCAATGTGGGAAGTGCTGGGGCAGTTTGGGACAACAGGGCCAAAATGTCACTTTCACAGTCCCAAAGTGCCATTTTCACAGTAAAAAGGCCTGGTTCACTTTTGCTTAGCTTAGTCTGTAACTTGAAAACTATGTACCGTATGGCCCTATAAACTGTGTTGGGATGAAAGCTAGCCACTTTGAGCAATGTGGGAAGTGCTGGGGCAGTTTGGGACAACAGGGCCAAAATGTCACTTTCACAGTCCCAAAGTGCCGTTTTCACAGTAAAAAAAAAAAGATTCATTTTGCTTAGCTTAGTCTGTAACTTGAAAACTATGTACCGTATGGCCCTATAAACTGTGTTGGGATGAAAGCTAGCCACTTTGAGCAATGTGGGAAGTGCTGGGGCAGTTTGGGACAACAGGGCCAAAATGTCACTTTCACAGTCCCAAAGTGCCATTTTCACAGTAAAAAGGCCTGGTTCACTTTTGCTTAGCTTAGTCTGTAACTTGAAAACTATGTACCGTATGGCCCTATAAACTGTGTTGGGATGAAAGCTAGCCACTTTGAGCAATGTGGGAAGTGCTGGGGCAGTTTGGGACAACAGGGCCAAAATGTCACTTTCACAGTCCCAAAGTGCCATTTTCACAGTAAAAAGGCCTGGTTCACTTTTGCTTAGCTTAGTCTGTAACTTGAAAACTATGTACCGTATGGCCCTATAAACTGTGTTGGGATGAAAGCTAGCCACTTTGAGCAATGTGGGAAGTGCTGGGGCAGTTTGGGACAACAGGGCCAAAATGTCACTTTCACAGTCCCAAAGTGCCGTTTTCACAGTAAAAAAAAAAAGATTCATTTTGCTTAGCTTAGTCTGTAACTTGAAAACTATGTACCGTATGGCCCTATAAACTGTGTTGGGATGAAAGCTAGCCACTTTGAGCAATGTGGGAAGTGCTGGGGCAGTTTGGGACAACAGGGCCAAAATGTCACTTTCACAGTCCCAAAGTGCCATTTTCACAGTAAAAAAAAAACAGATTCATTTTGCTTAGCTTAGTCTGTAACTTGAAAACTATGTACCGTATGGCCCTATAAACTGTGTTGGGATGAAAGCTAGCCACTTTGAGCAATGTGGGAAGTGCTGGGGCAGTTTGGGACAACAGGGCCAAAATGTCACTTTCACAGTCCCAAAGTGCCATTTTCACAGTAAAAAGGCCTGGTTCACTTTTGCTTAGCTTAGTCTGTAACTTGAAAACTATGTACCGTATGGCCCTATAAACTGTGTTGGGATGAAAGCTAGCCACTTTGAGCAATGTGGGAAGTGCTGGGGCAGTTTGGGACAACAGGGCCAAAATGTCACTTTCACAGTCCCAAAGTGCCATTTTCACAGTAAAAAAAAACAGATTCATTTTGCTTAGCTTAGTCTGTAACTTGAAAACTATGTACCGTATGGCCCTATAAACTGTGTTGGGATGAAAGCTAGCCACTTTGAGCAATGTGGGAAGTGCTGGGGCAGTTTGGGACAACAGGGCCAAAATGTCACTTTCACAGTCCCAAAGTGCCGTTTTCACAGTAAAAAAAAAAAGATTCATTTTGCTTAGCTTTGTCTGTAACTTGAAAACTATGTACCGTATGGCCCTATAAACTGTGTTGGGATGAAAGCTAGCCACTTTGAGCAATGTGGGAAGTGCTGGGGCAGTTTGGGACAACAGGGCCAAAATGTCACTTTCACAGTCCCAAAGTGCCATTTTCACAGTAAAAAGGCCTGGTTCACTTTTGCTTAGCTTAGTCTGTAACTTGAAAACTATGTACCGTATGGCCCTATAAACTGTGTTGGGATGAAAGCTAGCCACTTTGAGCAATGTGGGAAGTGCTGGGGCAGTTTGGGACAACAGGGCCAAAATGTCACTTTCACAGTCCCAAAGTGCCATTTTCACAGTAAAAAGGCCTGGTTCACTTTTGCTTAGCTTAGTCTGTAACTTGAAAACTATGTACCGTATGGCCCTATAAACTGTGTTGGGATGAAAGCTAGCCACTTTGAGCAATGTGGGAAGTGCTGGGGCAGTTTGGGACAACAGGGCCAAAATGTCACTTTCACAGTCCCAAAGTGCCATTTTCACAGTAAAAAGGCCTGGTTCACTTTTGCTTAGCTTAGTCTGTAACTTGAAAACTATGTACCGTATGGCCCTATAAACTGTGTTGGGATGAAAGCTAGCCACTTTGAGCAATGTGGGAAGTGCTGGGGCAGTTTGGGACAACAGGGCCAAAATGTCACTTTCACAGTCCCAAAGTGCCATTTTCACAGTAAAAAAAAAACAGATTCATTTTGCTTAGCTTAGTCTGTAACTTGAAAACTATGTACCGTATGGCCCTATAAACTGTGTTGGGATGAAAGCTAGCCACTTTGAGCAATGTGGGAAGTGCTGGGGCAGTTTGGGACAACAGGGCCAAAATGTCACTTTCACAGTCCCAAAGTGCCATTTTCACAGTAAAAAGGCCTGGTTCACTTTTGCTTAGCTTAGTCTGTAACTTGAAAACTATGTACCGTATGGCCCTATAAACTGTGTTGGGATGAAAGCTAGCCACTTTGAGCAATGTGGGAAGTGCTGGGGCAGTTTGGGACAACAGGGCCAAAATGTCACTTTCACAGTCCCAAAGTGCCATTTTCACAGTAAAAAAAAACAGATTCATTTTGCTTAGCTTAGTCTGTAACTTGAAAACTATGTACCGTATGGCCCTATAAACTGTGTTGGGATGAAAGCTAGCCACTTTGAGCAATGTGGGAAGTGCTGGGGCAGTTTGGGACAACAGGGCCAAAATGTCACTTTCACAGTCCCAAAGTGCCGTTTTCACAGTAAAAAAAAAAAGATTCATTTTGCTTAGCTTTGTCTGTAACTTGAAAACTATGTACCGTATGGCCCTATAAACTGTGTTGGGATGAAAGCTAGCCACTTTGAGCAATGTGGGAAGTGCTGGGGCAGTTTGGGACAACAGGGCCAAAATGTCACTTTCACAGTCCCAAAGTGCCATTTTCACAGTAAAAAGGCCTGGTTCACTTTTGCTTAGCTTAGTCTGTAACTTGAAAACTATGTACCGTATGGCCCTATAAACTGTGTTGGGATGAAAGCTAGCCACTTTGAGCAATGTGGGAAGTGCTGGGGCAGTTTGGGACAACAGGGCCAAAATGTCACTTTCACAGTCCCAAAGTGCCATTTTCACAGTAAAAAGGCCTGGTTCACTTTTGCTTAGCTTAGTCTGTAACTTGAAAACTATGTACCGTATGGCCCTATAAACTGTGTTGGGATGAAAGCTAGCCACTTTGAGCATTGTGGCAAGAGCTGGGGCAGTTTGGGACAACAGGGAACGAACAGGGCCAAAATGTCACTTTCACAGTCCCAAAGTGCCATTTTCACAGTAAAAAGGCCTGGTTCACTTTTGCTTAGCTTAGTCTGTAACTTGAAAACTATGTACCGTATGGCCCTATAAACTGTGTTGGGATGAAAGCTAGCCACTTTGAGCAATGTGGGAAGTGCTGGGGCAGTTTGGGACAACAGGGCCAAAATGTCACTTTCACAGTCCCAAAGTGCCATTTTCACAGTAAAAAGGCCTGGTTCACTTTTGCTTAGCTTAGTCTGTAACTTGAAAACTATGTACCGTATGGCCCTATAAACTGTGTTGGGATGAAAGCTAGCCACTTTGAGCAATGTGGGAAGTGCTGGGGCAGTTTGGGACAACAGGGCCAAAATGTCACTTTCACAGTCCCAAAGTGCCATTTTCACAGTAAAAAGGCCTGGTTCACTTTTGCTTAGCTTAGTCTGTAACTTGAAAACTATGTACCGTATGGCCCTATAAACTGTGTTGGGATGAAAGCTAGCCACTTTGAGCAATGTGGGAAGTGCTGGGGCAGTTTGGGACAACAGGGCCAAAATGTCACTTTCACAGTCCCAAAGTGCCATTTTCACAGTAAAAAGGCCTGGTTCACTTTTGCTTAGCTTAGTCTGTAACTTGAAAACTATGTACCGTATGGCCCTATAAACTGTGTTAGGATGAAAGCTAGCCACTTTGAGCAGTGTGGGAAGTGCTGGGGCAGTTTGGGACAACAGGGCCAAAATGTCACTTTCACAGTCCCAAAGTGCCATTTTCACAGTAAAAAGGCCTGGTTCACTTTTGCTTAGCTTAGTCTGTAACTTGAAAACTATGTACCGTATGGCCCTATAAACTGTGTTGGGATGAAAGCTAGCCACTTTGAGCATTGTGGCAAGAGCTGGGGCAGTTTGGGACAACAGGGAACGAACAGGGCCAAAATGTCACTTTCACAGTCCCAAAGTGCCATTTTCACAGTAAAAAGGCCTGGTTCACTTTTGCTTAGCTTAGTCTGTAACTTGAAAACTATGTACCGTATGGCCCTATAAACTGTGTTGGGATGAAAGCTAGCCACTTTGAGCAATGTGGGAAGTGCTGGGGCAGTTTGGGACAACAGGGCCAAAATGTCACTTTCACAGTCCCAAAGTGCCATTTTCACAGTAAAAAGGCCTGGTTCACTTTTGCTTAGCTTAGTCTGTAACTTGAAAACTATGTACCGTATGGCCCTATAAACTGTGTTGGGATGAAAGCTAGCCACTTTGAGCAATGTGGGAAGTGCTGGGGCAGTTTGGGACAACAGGGCCAAAATGTCACTTTCACAGTCCCAAAGTGCCATTTTCACAGTAAAAAGGCCTGGTTCACTTTTGCTTAGCTTAGTCTGTAACTTGAAAACTATGTACCGTATGGCCCTATAAACTGTGTTGGGATGAAAGCTAGCCACTTTGAGCAGTGTGGGAAGTGCTGGGGCAGTTTGGGACAACAGGGCCAAAATGTCACTTTCACAGTCCCAAAGTGCCATTTTCACAGTAAAAAGGCCTGGTTCACTTTTGCTTAGCTTAGTCTGTAACTTGAAAACTATGTACCGTATGGCCCTATAAACTGTGTTGGGATGAAAGCTAGCCACTTTGAGCATTGTGGCAAGAGCTGGGGCAGTTTGGGACAACAGGGAACGAACAGGGCCAAAATGTCACTTTCACAGTCCCAAAGTGCCATTTTCACAGTAAAAAGGCCTGGTTCACTTTTGCTTAGCTTAGTCTGTAACTTGAAAACTATGTACCGTATGGCCCTATAAACTGTGTTGGGATGAAAGCTAGCCACTTTGAGCAATGTGGGAAGTGCTGGGGCAGTTTGGGACAACAGGGCCAAAATGTCACTTTCACAGTCCCAAAGTGCCATTTTCACAGTAAAAAGGCCTGGTTCACTTTTGCTTAGCTTAGTCTGTAACTTGAAAACTATGTACCGTATGGCCCTATAAACTGTGTTGGGATGAAAGCTAGCCACTTTGAGCAATGTGGGAAGTGCTGGGGCAGTTTGGGACAACAGGGCCAAAATGTCACTTTCACAGTCCCAAAGTGCCATTTTCACAGTAAAAAGGCCTGGTTCACTTTTGCTTAGCTTAGTCTGTAACTTGAAAACTATGTACCGTATGGCCCTATAAACTGTGTTGGGATGAAAGCTAGCCACTTTGAGCAATGTGGGAAGTGCTGGGGCAGTTTGGGACAACAGGGCCAAAATGTCACTTTCACAGTCCCAAAGTGCCATTTTCACAGTAAAAAGGCCTGGTTCACTTTTGCTTAGCTTAGTCTGTAACTTGAAAACTATGTACCGTATGGCCCTATAAACTGTGTTGGGATGAAAGCTAGCCACTTTGAGCAGTGTGGGAAGTGCTGGGGCAGTTTGGGACAACAGGGCCAAAATGTCACTTTCACAGTCCCAAAGTGCCATTTTCACAGTAAAAAGGCCTGGTTCACTTTTGCTTAGCTTAGTCTGTAACTTGAAAACTATGTACCGTATGGCCCTATAAACTGTGTTGGGATGAAAGCTAGCCACTTTGAGCATTGTGGCAAGAGCTGGGGCAGTTTGGGACAACAGGGAACGAACAGGGCCAAAATGTCACTTTCACAGTCCCAAAGTGCCATTTTCACAGTAAAAAGGCCTGGTTCACTTTTGCTTAGCTTAGTCTGTAACTTGAAAACTATGTACCGTATGGCCCTATAAACTGTGTTGGGATGAAAGCTAGCCACTTTGAGCAATGTGGGAAGTGCTGGGGCAGTTTGGGACAACAGGGCCAAAATGTCACTTTCACAGTCCCAAAGTGCCATTTTCACAGTAAAAAGGCCTGGTTCACTTTTGCTTAGCTTAGTCTGTAACTTGAAAACTATGTACCGTATGGCCCTATAAACTGTGTTGGGATGAAAGCTAGCCAGCAAGAGCTGGGGCAGTTTGGGACAACAGGGAACGAACAGGGCCAAAATGTCACTTTCACAGTCCCAAAGTGCCATTTTCACAGTAAAAAGGCCTGGTTCACTTTGCTTAGCTAGTCTGTAACTTGAAAACTATGTACCGTATGGCCCTATAAACTGTGTTTGGGATGAAAGCTAGCCACTTTGAGCAATGTGGGAAGTGCTGGGGCAGTTTGGGACAACAGGGCCAAAAGTCACTTTCACAGTCCCAAAGTGCCATTTTCACAGTAAAAAGGCCTGGTTCACTTTTTGCTTAGCTTAGTCTGTAACTTGAAAACTATGTACCGTATGGCCCTATAAACTGTGTTGGGATGAAAGCTAGCCACTTTGAGCAATGTGGGAAGTGCTGGGGCAGTTTGGGACAACAGGGCCAAAATGTCACTTTCACAGTCCCAAAGTGCCATTTTCACAGTAAAAAGGCCTGGTTCACTTTTGCTTAGCTTAGTCTGTAACTTGAAAACTATGTACCGTATGGCCCTATAAACTGTGTTGGGATGAAAGCTAGCCACTTTGAGCAATGTGGGAAGTGCTGGGGCAGTTTGGGACAACAGGGCCAAAATGTCACTTTCACAGTCCCAAAGTGCCGTTTTCACAGTAAAAAAGAAAAAAGATTTCATTTTGCTTAGCTTAGTCTGTAACTTGAAAACTATGTACCGTATGGCCCTATAAACTGTGTTGGGATGAAAGCTAGCCACTTTGAGCAATGTGGGAAGTGCTGGGGGCAGTTTGGGACAACAGGGCCAAAATGTCACTTTCACAGTCCCCAAAGTGCCATTTTCACAGTAAAAAGGCCTTGGTTCACTTTTGCTTAGCTTAGTCTGTAACTTGAAAACTATGTACCGTATGGCCCTATAAACTGTGTTGGGATGAAAGCTAGCCACTTTGAGCAATGTGGGAAGTGCTGGGGCAGTTTGGGACAACAGGGCCAAAATGTCACTTTCACAGTCCCAAAGTGCCATTTTCACAGTAAAAAGGCCTGGTTCACTTTTGCTTAGCTTAGTCTGTAACTTGAAAACTATGTACCGTATGGCCCTAATAAACTGTGTTGGGATGAAAGCTAGCCACTTTGAGCAGTGTGGGAAGTGCTGGGGCAGTTTGGGACAACAGGGCCAAAATGTCACTTTCACAGTCCCAAAGTGCCATTTTCACAGTAAAAGGCCTGGTTCACTTTTGCTTAGCTTAGTCTGTAACTTGAAAACTATGTACCGTATGGCCCTATAAACTGTGTTGGGATGAAAGCTAGCCACTTTGAGCATTGTGGCAAGAGCTGGGGCAGTTTGGGACAACAGGGAACGAACAGGGCCAAAATGTCACTTTCACAGTCCCAAAGTGCCATTTTCACAGTAAAAAGGCCTGGTTCACTTTTGCTTAGCTTAGTCTGTAACTTGAAAACTATGTACCGTATGGCCCTATAAACTGTGTTGGGATGAAAGCTAAGCCACTTTGAGCAATGTGGGAAGTGCTGGGGCAGTTTGGGACAACAGGGCCAAAATGTCACTTTCACAGTCCCAAAGTGCCATTTTCACAGTAAAAAGGCCTGGTTCACTTTTGCTTAGCTTAGTCTGTAACTTGAAAACTATGTACCGTATGGCCCTATAAACTGTGTTGGGATGAAAGCTAGCCACTTTGAGCAATGTGGGAAGTGCTGGGGCAGTTTGGGACAACAGGGCCAAAAATGTCACTTTCACAGTCCCAAAGTGCCATTTTCACAGTAAAAGGCCTGGTTCACTTTTGCTTAGCTTAGTCTGTAACTTGAAAACTATGTACCGTATGGCCCTATAAACTGTGTTGGGATGAAAGCTAGCCACTTTGAGCAATGTGGGAAGTGCTGGGGCAGTTTGGGACAACAGGGCCAAATGTCACTTTCACAGTCCCAAAGTGCCGTTTTCACAGTAAAAAAAAGAATTCATTTTGCTTAGCTTAGTCTGTAACTTGAAAACTATGTACCGTATGGCCCTATAAACTGTGTTGGGATGAAAGCTAGCCACTTTGAGCAATGTGGGAAGTGCTGGGGCAGTTTGGGACAACAGGGCCAAAATGTCACTTTCACAGTCCCAAAGTGCCATTTTCACAGTAAAAAGGCCTGGTTCACTTTTGCTTAGCTTAGTCTGTAACTTGAAAACTATGTACCGTATGGCCCTATAAACTGTGTTGGGATGAAAGCTAGCCACTTTGAGCAATGTGGGAAGTGCTGGGGCAGTTTGGGACAACAGGGCCAAAATGTCACTTTCACAGTCCCAAAGTGCCATTTTCACAGTAAAAAGGCCTGGTTCACTTTTGCTTAGCTTAGTCTGTAACTTGAAAACTATGTACCGTATGGCCCTATAAACTGTGTTGGGATGAAAGCTAGCCACTTTGAGCAATGTGGGAAGTGCTGGGGCAGTTTGGGACAACAGGGCCAAAATGTCACTTTCACAGTCCCAAAGTGCCGTTTTCACAGTAAAAAAAAAAAGATTCATTTTGCTTAGCTTAGTCTGTAACTTGAAAACTATGTACCGTATGGCCCTATAAACTGTGTTGGGATGAAAGCTAGCCACTTTGAGCAATGTGGGAAGTGCTGGGGCAGTTTGGGACAACAGGGCCAAAATGTCACTTTCACAGTCCCAAAGTGCCATTTTCACAGTAAAAAAAAAACAGATTCATTTTGCTTAGCTTAGTCTGTAACTTGAAAACTATGTACCGTATGGCCCTATAAACTGTGTTGGGATGAAAGCTAGCCACTTTGAGCAATGTGGGAAGTGCTGGGGCAGTTTGGGACAACAGGGCCAAAATGTCACTTTCACAGTCCCAAAGTGCCATTTTCACAGTAAAAAGGCCTGGTTCACTTTTGCTTAGCTTAGTCTGTAACTTGAAAACTATGTACCGTATGGCCCTATAAACTGTGTTGGGATGAAAGCTAGCCACTTGAGCAATGTGGGAAGTGCTGGGGCAGTTTGGGACAACAGGGCCAAAATGTCACTTTCACAGTCCCAAAGTGCCATTTTCACAGTAAAAAAAAAACAGATTCATTTTGCTTAGCTTAGTCTGTAACTTGAAAACTATGTACCGTATGGCCCTATAAACTGTGTTGGGATGAAAGCTAGCCACTTTGAGCAATGTGGGAAGTGCTGGGGCAGTTTGGGACAACAGGGCCAAAATGTCACTTTCACAGTCCCAAAGTGCCGTTTTCACAGTAAAAAAAAAAAGATTCATTTTGCTTAGCTTTGTCTGTAACTTGAAAACTATGTACCGTATGGCCCTATAAACTGTGTTGGGATGAAAGCTAGCCACTTTGAGCAATGTGGGAAGTGCTGGGGCAGTTTGGGACAACAGGGCCAAAATGTCACTTTCACAGTCCCAAAGTGCCATTTTCACAGTAAAAAGGCCTGGTTCACTTTTGCTTAGCTTAGTCTGTAACTTGAAAACTATGAACCGTATGGCCCTATAAACTGTGTTGGGATGAAAGCTAGCCACTTTGAGCAATGTGGGAAGTGCTGGGGCAGTTTGGGACAACAGGGCCAAAATGTCACTTTCACAGTCCCAAAGTGCCATTTTCACAGTAAAAAGGCCTGGTTCACTTTTGCTTAGCTTAGTCTGTAACTTGAAAACTATGTACCGTATGGCCCTATAAACTGTGTTGGGATGAAAGCTAGCCACTTTGAGCAATGTGGGAAGTGCTGGGGCAGTTTGGGACAACAGGGCCAAAATGTCACTTTCACAGTCCCAAAGTGCCATTTTCACAGTAAAAAGGCCTGGTTCACTTTTGCTTAGCTTAGTCTGTAACTTGAAAACTATGTACCGTATGGCCCTATAAACTGTGTTGGGATGAAAGCTAGCCACTTTGAGCAATGTGGGAAGTGCTGGGGCAGTTTGGGACAACAGGGCCAAAATGTCACTTTCACAGTCCCAAAGTGCCATTTTCACAGTAAAAAAAAAACAGATTCATTTTGCTTAGCTTAGTCTGTAACTTGAAAACTATGTACCGTATGGCCCTATAAACTGTGTTGGGATGAAAGCTAGCCACTTTGAGCAATGTGGGAAGTGCTGGGGCAGTTTGGGACAACAGGGCCAAAATGTCACTTTCACAGTCCCAAAGTGCCATTTTCACAGTAAAAAGGCCTGGTTCACTTTTGCTTAGCTTAGTCTGTAACTTGAAAACTATGTACCGTATGGCCCTATAAACTGTGTTGGGATGAAAGCTAGCCACTTTGAGCAATGTGGGAAGTGCTGGGGCAGTTTGGGACAACAGGGCCAAAATGTCACTTTCACAGTCCCAAAGTGCCATTTTCACAGTAAAAAGGCCTGGTTCACTTTTGCTTAGCTTAGTCTGTAACTTGAAAACTATGTACCGTATGGCCCTATAAACTGTGTTGGGATGAAAGCTAGCCACTTTGAGCAATGTGGGAAGTGCTGGGGCAGTTTGGGACAACAGGGCCAAAATGTCACTTTCACAGTCCCAAAGTGCCATTTTCACAGTAAAAAGGCCTGGTTCACTTTTGCTTAGCTTAGTCTGTAACTTGAAAACTATGTACCGTATGGCCCTATAAACTGTGTTGGGATGAAAGCTAGCCACTTTGAGCATTGTGGCAAGAGCTGGGGCAGTTTGGGACAACAGGGAACGAACAGGGCCAAAATGTCACTTTCACAGTCCCAAAGTGCCATTTTCACAGTAAAAAGGCCTGGTTCACTTTTGCTTAGCTTAGTCTGTAACTTGAAAACTATGTACCGTATGGCCCTATAAACTGTGTTGGGATGAAAGCTAGCCACTTTGAGCAATGTGGGAAGTGCTGGGGCAGTTTGGGACAACAGGGCCAAAATGTCACTTTCACAGTCCCAAAGTGCCATTTTCACAGTAAAAAGGCCTGGTTCACTTTTGCTTAGCTTAGTCTGTAACTTGAAAACTATGTACCGTATGGCCCTATAAACTGTGTTGGGATGAAAGCTAGCCACTTTGAGCAATGTGGGAAGTGCTGGGGCAGTTTGGGACAACAGGGCCAAAATGTCACTTTCACAGTCCCAAAGTGCCATTTTCACAGTAAAAAGGCCTGGTTCACTTTTGCTTAGCTTAGTCTGTAACTTGAAAACTATGTACCGTATGGCCCTATAAACTGTGTTGGGATGAAAGCTAGCCACTTTGAGCAATGTGGGAAGTGCTGGGGCAGTTTGGGACAACAGGGCCAAAATGTCACTTTCACAGTCCCAAAGTGCCATTTTCACAGTAAAAAGGCCTGGTTCACTTTTGCTTAGCTTAGTCTGTAACTTGAAAACTATGTACCGTATGGCCCTATAAACTGTGTTAGGATGAAAGCTAGCCACTTTGAGCAGTGTGGGAAGTGCTGGGGCAGTTTGGGACAACAGGGCCAAAATGTCACTTTCACAGTCCCAAAGTGCCATTTTCACAGTAAAAAGGCCTGGTTCACTTTTGCTTAGCTTAGTCTGTAACTTGAAAACTATGTACCGTATGGCCCTATAAACTGTGTTGGGATGAAAGCTAGCCACTTTGAGCATTGTGGCAAGAGCTGGGGCAGTTTGGGACAACAGGGAACGAACAGGGCCAAAATGTCACTTTCACAGTCCCAAAGTGCCATTTTCACAGTAAAAAGGCCTGGTTCACTTTTGCTTAGCTTAGTCTGTAACTTGAAAACTATGTACCGTATGGCCCTATAAACTGTGTTGGGATGAAAGCTAGCCACTTTGAGCAATGTGGGAAGTGCTGGGGCAGTTTGGGACAACAGGGCCAAAATGTCACTTTCACAGTCCCAAAGTGCCATTTTCACAGTAAAAAGGCCTGGTTCACTTTTGCTTAGCTTAGTCTGTAACTTGAAAACTATGTACCGTATGGCCCTATAAACTGTGTTGGGATGAAAGCTAGCCACTTTGAGCAATGTGGGAAGTGCTGGGGCAGTTTGGGACAACAGGGCCAAAATGTCACTTTCACAGTCCCAAAGTGCCATTTTCACAGTAAAAAGGCCTGGTTCACTTTTGCTTAGCTTAGTCTGTAACTTGAAAACTATGTACCGTATGGCCCTATAAACTGTGTTGGGATGAAAGCTAGCCACTTTGAGCAGTGTGGGAAGTGCTGGGGCAGTTTGGGACAACAGGGCCAAAATGTCACTTTCACAGTCCCAAAGTGCCATTTTCACAGTAAAAAGGCCTGGTTCACTTTTGCTTAGCTTAGTCTGTAACTTGAAAACTATGTACCGTATGGCCCTATAAACTGTGTTGGGATGAAAGCTAGCCACTTTGAGCATTGTGGCAAGAGCTGGGGCAGTTTGGGACAACAGGGAACGAACAGGGCCAAAATGTCACTTTCACAGTCCCAAAGTGCCATTTTCACAGTAAAAAGGCCTGGTTCACTTTTGCTTAGCTTAGTCTGTAACTTGAAAACTATGTACCGTATGGCCCTATAAACTGTGTTGGGATGAAAGCTAGCCACTTTGAGCAATGTGGGAAGTGCTGGGGCAGTTTGGGACAACAGGGCCAAAATGTCACTTTCACAGTCCCAAAGTGCCATTTTCACAGTAAAAAGGCCTGGTTCACTTTTGCTTAGCTTAGTCTGTAACTTGAAAACTATGTACCGTATGGCCCTATAAACTGTGTTGGGATGAAAGCTAGCCACTTTGAGCAATGTGGGAAGTGCTGGGGCAGTTTGGGACAACAGGGCCAAAATGTCACTTTCACAGTCCCAAAGTGCCATTTTCACAGTAAAAAGGCCTGGTTCACTTTTGCTTAGCTTAGTCTGTAACTTGAAAACTATGTACCGTATGGCCCTATAAACTGTGTTGGGATGAAAGCTAGCCACTTTGAGCAATGTGGGAAGTGCTGGGGCAGTTTGGGACAACAGGGCCAAAATGTCACTTTCACAGTCCCAAAGTGCCGTTTTCACAGTAAAAAAAAAAAGATTCATTTTGCTTAGCTTAGTCTGTAACTTGAAAACTATGTACCGTATGGCCCTATAAACTGTGTTGGGATGAAAGCTAGCCACTTTGAGCAATGTGGGAAGTGCTGGGGCAGTTTGGGACAACAGGGCCAAAATGTCACTTTCACAGTCCCAAAGTGCCATTTTCACAGTAAAAAGGCCTGGTTCACTTTTGCTTAGCTTAGTCTGTAACTTGAAAACTATGTACCGTATGGCCCTATAAACTGTGTTGGGATGAAAGCTAGCCACTTTGAGCAATGTGGGAAGTGCTGGGGCAGTTTGGGACAACAGGGCCAAAATGTCACTTTCACAGTCCCAAAGTGCCATTTTCACAGTAAAAAGGCCTGGTTCACTTTTGCTTAGCTTAGTCTGTAACTTGAAAACTATGTACCGTATGGCCCTATAAACTGTGTTGGGATGAAAGCTAGCCACTTTGAGCAGTGTGGGAAGTGCTGGGGCAGTTTGGGACAACAGGGCCAAAATGTCACTTTCACAGTCCCAAAGTGCCATTTTCACAGTAAAAAGGCCTGGTTCACTTTTGCTTAGCTTAGTCTGTAACTTGAAAACTATGTACCGTATGGCCCTATAAACTGTGTTGGGATGAAAGCTAGCCACTTTGAGCATTGTGGCAAGAGCTGGGGCAGTTTGGGACAACAGGGAACGAACAGGGCCAAAATGTCACTTTCACAGTCCCAAAGTGCCATTTTCACAGTAAAAAGGCCTGGTTCACTTTTGCTTAGCTTAGTCTGTAACTTGAAAACTATGTACCGTATGGCCCTATAAACTGTGTTGGGATGAAAGCTAGCCACTTTGAGCAATGTGGGAAGTGCTGGGGCAGTTTGGGACAACAGGGCCAAAATGTCACTTTCACAGTCCCAAAGTGCCATTTTCACAGTAAAAAGGCCTGGTTCACTTTTGCTTAGCTTAGTCTGTAACTTGAAAACTATGTACCGTATGGTCCTATAAACTGTGTTGGGATGAAAGCTAGCCACTTTGAGCAATGTGGGAAGTGCTGGGGCAGTTTGGGACAACAGGGCCAAAATGTCACTTTCACAGTCCCAAAGTGCCATTTTCACAGTAAAAAGGCCTGGTTCACTTTTGCTTAGCTTAGTCTGTAACTTGAAAACTATGTACCGTATGGCCCTATAAACTGTGTTGGGATGAAAGCTAGCCACTTTGAGCAATGTGGGAAGTGCTGGGGCAGTTTGGGACAACAGGGCCAAAATGTCACTTTCACAGTCCCAAAGTGCCGTTTTCACAGTAAAAAAAAAAAGATTAATTTTGCTTAGCTTAGTCTGTAACTTGAAAACTATGTACCGTATGGCCCTATAAACTGTGTTGGGATGAAAGCTAGCCACTTTGAGCAATGTGGGAAGTGCTGGGGCAGTTTGGGACAACAGGGCCAAAATGTCACTTTCACAGTCCCAAAGTGCCATTTTCACAGTAAAAAGGCCTGGTTCACTTTTGCTTAGCTTAGTCTGTAACTTGAAAACTATGTACCGTATGGCCCTATAAACTGTGTTGGGATGAAAGCTAGCCACTTTGAGCAATGTGGGAAGTGCTGGGGCAGTTTGGGACAACAGGGCCAAAATGTCACTTTCACAGTCCCAAAGTGCCATTTTCACAGTAAAAAGGCCTGGTTCACTTTTGCTTAGCTTAGTCTGTAACTTGAAAACTATGTACCGTATGGCCCTATAAACTGTGTTGGGATGAAAGCTAGCCACTTTGAGCAGTGTGGGAAGTGCTGGGGCAGTTTGGGACAACAGGGCCAAAATGTCACTTTCACAGTCCCAAAGTGCCATTTTCACAGTAAAAAGGCCTGGTTCACTTTTGCTTAGCTTAGTCTGTAACTTGAAAACTATGTACCGTATGGCCCTATAAACTGTGTTGGGATGAAAGCTAGCCACTTTGAGCATTGTGGCAAGAGCTGGGGCAGTTTGGGACAACAGGGAACGAACAGGGCCAAAATGTCACTTTCACAGTCCCAAAGTGCCATTTTCACAGTAAAAAGGCCTGGTTCACTTTTGCTTAGCTTAGTCTGTAACTTGAAAACTATGTACCGTATGGCCCTATAAACTGTGTTGGGATGAAAGCTAGCCACTTTGAGCAATGTGGGAAGTGCTGGGGCAGTTTGGGACAACAGGGCCAAAATGTCACTTTCACAGTCCCAAAGTGCCATTTTCACAGTAAAAAGGCCTGGTTCACTTTTGCTTAGCTTAGTCTGTAACTTGAAAACTATGTACCGTATGGCCCTATAAACTGTGTTGGGATGAAAGCTAGCCACTTTGAGCAATGTGGGAAGTGCTGGGGCAGTTTGGGACAACAGGGCCAAAATGTCACTTTCACAGTCCCAAAGTGCCATTTTCACAGTAAAAAGGCCTGGTTCACTTTTGCTTAGCTTAGTCTGTAACTTGAAAACTATGTACCGTATGGCCCTATAAACTGTGTTGGGATGAAAGCTAGCCACTTTGAGCAATGTGGGAAGTGCTGGGGCAGTTTGGGACAACAGGGCCAAAATGTCACTTTCACAGTCCCAAAGTGCCGTTTTCACAGTAAAAAAAAAAAGATTCATTTTGCTTAGCTTAGTCTGTAACTTGAAAACTATGTACCGTATGGCCCTATAAACTGTGTTGGGATGAAAGCTAGCCACTTTGAGCAATGTGGGAAGTGCTGGGGCAGTTTGGGACAACAGGGCCAAAATGTCACTTTCACAGTCCCAAAGTGCCATTTTCACAGTAAAAAGGCCTGGTTCACTTTAGCTTAGCTTAGTCTGTAACTTGAAAACTATGTACCGTATGGCCCTATAAACTGTGTTGGGATGAAAGCTAGCCACTTTGAGCAATGTGGGAAGTGCTGGGGCAGTTTGGGACAACAGGGCCAAAATGTCACTTTCACAGTCCCAAAGTGCCATTTTCACAGTAAAAAGGCCTGGTTCACTTTTGCTTAGCTTAGTCTGTAACTTGAAAACTATGTACCGTATGGCCCTATAAACTGTGTTGGGATGAAAGCTAGCCACTTTGAGCAATGTGGGAAGTGCTGGGGCAGTTTGGGACAACAGGGCCAAAATGTCACTTTCACAGTCCCAAAGTGCCATTTTCACAGTAAAAAGAAAACAGATTCATTTTGCTTAGCTTAGTCTGTAACTTGAAAACTATGTACCGTATGGCCCTATAAACTGTGTTGGGATGAAAGCTAGCCACTTTGAGCAATGTGGGAAGTGCTGGGGCAGTTTGGGACAACAGGGCCAAAATGTCACTTTCACAGTCCCAAAGTGCCATTTTCACAGTAAAAAGGCCTGGTTCACTTTTGCTTAGCTTAGTCTGTAACTTGAAAACTATGTACCGTATGGCCCTATAAACTGTGTTGGGATGAAAGCTAGCCACTTTGAGCAATGTGGGAAGTGCTGGGGCAGTTTGGGACAACAGGGCCAAAATGTCACTTTCACAGTCCCAAAGTGCCATTTTCACAGTAAAAAAAAACAGATTCATTTTGCTTAGCTTAGTCTGTAACTTGAAAACTATGTACCGTATGGCCCTATAAACTGTGTTGGGATGAAAGCTAGCCACTTTGAGCAATGTGGGAAGTGCTGGGGCAGTTTGGGACAACAGGGCCAAAATGTCACTTTCACAGTCCCAAAGTGCCGTTTTCACAGTAAAAAAAAAAAGATTCATTTTGCTTAGCTTTGTCTGTAACTTGAAAACTATGTACCGTATGGCCCTATAAACTGTGTTGGGATGAAAGCTAGCCACTTTGAGCAATGTGGGAAGTGCTGGGGCAGTTTGGGACAACAGGGCCAAAATGTCACTTTCACAGTCCCAAAGTGCCATTTTCACAGTAAAAAGGCCTGGTTCACTTTTGCTTAGCTTAGTCTGTAACTTGAAAACTATGTACCGTATGGCCCTATAAACTGTGTTGGGATGAAAGCTAGCCACTTTGAGCAATGTGGGAAGTGCTGGGGCAGTTTGGGACAACAGGGCCAAAATGTCACTTTCACAGTCCCAAAGTGCCATTTTCAAAGTAAAAAGGCCTGGTTCACTTTTGCTTAGCTTAGTCTGTAACTTGAAAACTATGTACCGTATGGCCCTATAAACTGTGTTGGGATGAAAGCTAGCCACTTTGAGCATTGTGGCAAGAGCTGGGGCAGTTTGGGACAACAGGGAACGAACAGGGCCAAAATGTCACTTTCACAGTCCCAAAGTGCCATTTTCACAGTAAAAAGGCCTGGTTCACTTTTGCTTAGCTTAGTCTGTAACTTGAAAACTATGTACCGTATGGCCCTATAAACTGTGTTGGGATGAAAGCTAGCCACTTTGAGCAATGTGGAAAGTGCTGGGGCAGTTTGGGACAACAGGGCCAAAATGTCACTTTCACAGTCCCAAAGTGCCATTTTCACAGTAAAAAGGCCTGGTTCACTTTTGCTTAGCTTAGTCTGTAACTTGAAAACTATGTACCGTATGGCCCTATAAACTGTGTTGGGATGAAAGCTAGCCACTTTGAGCAATGTGGGAAGTGCTGGGGCAGTTTGGGACAACAGGGCCAAAATGTCACTTTCACAGTCCCAAAGTGCCATTTTCACAGTAAAAAGGCCTGGTTCACTTTTGCTTAGCTTAGTCTGTAACTTGAAAACTATGTACCGTATGGCCCTATAAACTGTGTTGGGATGAAAGCTAGCCACTTTGAGCAGTGTGGGAAGTGCTGGGGCAGTTTGGGACAACAGGGCCAAAATGTCACTTTCACAGTCCCAAAGTGCCATTTTCACAGTAAAAAGGCCTGGTTCACTTTTGCTTAGCTTAGTCTGTAACTTGAAAACTATGTACCGTATGGCCCTATAAACTGTGTTGGGATGAAAGCTAGCCACTTTGAGCATTGTGGCAAGAGCTGGGGCAGTTTGGGACAACAGGGAACGAACAGGGCCAAAATGTCACTTTCACAGTCCCAAAGTGCCATTTTCACAGTAAAAAGGCCTGGTTCACTTTTGCTTAGCTTAGTCTGTAACTTGAAAACTATGTACCGTATGGCCCTATAAACTGTGTTGGGATGAAAGCTAGCCACTTTGAGCAATGTGGGAAGTGCTGGGGCAGTTTGGGACAACAGGGCCAAAATGTCACTTTCACAGTCCCAAAGTGCCATTTTCACAGTAAAAAGGCCTGGTTCACTTTTGCTTAGCTTAGTCTGTAACTTGAAAACTATGTACCGTATGGCCCTATAAACTGTGTTGGGATGAAAGCTAGCCACTTTGAGCAATGTGGGAAGTGCTGGGGCAGTTTGGGACAACAGGGCCAAAATGTCACTTTCACAGTCCCAAAGTGCCGTTTTCACAGTAAAAAAAAAAGATTCATTTTGCTTAGCTTAGTCTGTAACTTGAAAACTATGTACCGTATGGCCCTATAAACTGTGTTGGGATGAAAGCTAGCCACTTTGAGCAATGTGGGAAGTGCTGGGGCAGTTTGGGACAACAGGGCCAAAATGTCACTTTCACAGTCCCAAAGTGCCATTTTCACAGTAAAAAGGCCTGGTTCACTTTTGCTTAGCTTAGTCTGTAACTTGAAAACTATGTACCGTATGGCCCTATAAACTGTGTTGGGATGAAAGCTAGCCACTTTGAGCATTGTGGCAAGAGCTGGGGCAGTTTGGGACAACAGGGAACGAACAGGGCCAAAATGTCACTTTCACAGTCCCAAAGTGCCATTTTCACAGTAAAAAGGCCTGGTTCACTTTTGCTTAGCTTAGTCTGTAACTTGAAAACTATGTACCGTATGGCCCTATAAACTGTGTTGGGATGAAAGCTAGCCACTTTGAGCAATGTGGGAAGTGCTGGGGCAGTTTGGGACAACAGGGCCAAAATGTCACTTTCACAGTCCCAAAGTGCCATTTTCACAGTAAAAAGGCCTGGTTCACTTTTGCTTAGCTTAGTCTGTAACTTGAAAACTATGTACCGTATGGCCCTATAAACTGTGTTGGGATGAAAGCTAGCCACTTTGAGCAATGTGGGAAGTGCTGGGGCAGTTTGGGACAACAGGGCCAAAATGTCACTTTCACAGTCCCAAAGTGCCGTTTTCACAGTAAAAAAAAGATTCATTTTGCTTAGCTTAGTCTGTAACTTGAAAACTATGTACCGTATGGCCCTATAAACTGTGTTGGGATGAAAGCTAGCCACTTTGAGCAATGTGGGAAGTGCTGGGGCAGTTTGGGACAACAGGGCCAAAATGTCACTTTCACAGTCCCAAAGTGCCATTTTCACAGTAAAAAGGCCTGGTTCACTTTTGCTTAGCTTAGTCTGTAACTTGAAAAACTATGTACCGTATGGCCCTATAAACTGTGTTGGGATGAAAGCTAGCCACTTTGAGCAATGTGGGAAGTGCTGGGGCAGTTTGGGACAACAGGGCCAAAATGTCACTTTCACAGTCCCAAAGTGCCATTTTCACAGTAAAAAGGCCTGGTTCACTTTTGCTTAGCTTAGTCTGTAACTTGAAAACTATGTACCGTATGGCCCTATAAACTGTGTTGGGATGAAAGCTAGCCACTTTGAGCAATGTGGGAAGTGCTGGGGCAGTTTGGGACAACAGGGCCAAAATGTCACTTTCACAGTCCCAAAGTGCCATTTTCACAGTAAAAAAAAACAGATTCATTTTGCTTAGCTTAGTCTGTAACTTGAAAACTATGTACCGTATGGCCCTATAAACTGTGTTGGGATGAAAGCTAGCCACTTTGAGCAATGTGGGAAGTGCTGGGGCAGTTTGGGACAACAGGGCCAAAATGTCACTTTCACAGTCCCAAAGTGCCATTTTCACAGTAAAAAGGCCTGGTTCACTTTTGCTTAGCTTAGTCTGTAACTTGAAAACTATGTACCGTATGGCCCTATAAACTGTGTTGGGATGAAAGCTAGCCACTTTGAGCAATGTGGGAAGTGCTGGGGCAGTTTGGGACAACAGGGCCAAAATGTCACTTTCACAGTCCCAAAGTGCCATTTTCACAGTAAAAAAAAACAGATTTCATTTTGCTTAGCTTAGTCTGTAACTTGAAAACTATGTACCGTATGGCCCTATAAACTGTGTTGGGATGAAAGCTAGCCACTTTGAGCAATGTGGGAAGTGCTGGGGCAGTTTGGGACAACAGGGCCAAAATGTCACTTTCACAGTCCCAAAGTGCCGTTTTCACAGTAAAAAAAAAAAGATTCATTTTGCTTAGCTTTGTCTGTAACTTGAAAACTATGTACCGTATGGCCCTATAAACTGTGTTGGGATGAAAGCTAGCCACTTTGAGCAATGTGGGAAGTGCTGGGGCAGTTTGGGACAACAGGGCCAAAATGTCACTTTCACAGTCCCAAAGTGCCATTTTCACAGTAAAAAGGCCTGGTTCACTTTTGCTTAGCTTAGTCTGTAACTTGAAAACTATGTACCGTATGGCCCTATAAACTGTGTTGGGATGAAAGCTAGCCACTTTGAGCAATGTGGGAAGTGCTGGGGCAGTTTGGGACAACAGGGCCAAAATGTCACTTTCACAGTCCCAAAGTGCCATTTTCACAGTAAAAAGGCCTGGTTCACTTTTGCTTAGCTTAGTCTGTAACTTGAAAACTATGTACCGTATGGCCCTATAAACTGTGTTGGATGAAAGCTAGCCACTTTGAGCATTGTGGCAAGAGCTGGGGCAGTTTGGGACAACAGGGAACGAACAGGGCCAAAATGTCACTTTCACAGTCCCAAAGTGCCATTTTCACAGTAAAAAGGCCTGGTTCACTTTTGCTTAGCTTAGTCTGTAACTTGAAAACTATGTACCGTATGGCCCTATAAACTGTGTTGGGATGAAAGCTAGCCACTTTGAGCAATGTGGGAAGTGCTGGGGCAGTTTGGGACAACAGGGCCAAAATGTCACTTTCACAGTCCCAAAGTGCCATTTTCACAGTAAAAAGGCCTGGTTCACTTTTGCTTAGCTTAGTCTGTAACTTGAAAACTATGTACCGTATGGCCCTATAAACTGTGTTGGGATGAAAGCTAGCCACTTTGAGCAATGTGGGAAGTGCTGGGGCAGTTTGGGACAACAGGGCCAAAATGTCACTTTCACAGTCCCAAAGTGCCATTTTCACAGTAAAAAAAACAGATTCATTTTGCTTAGCTTAGTCTGTAACTTGAAAACTATGTACCGTATGGCCCTATAAACTGTGTTGGGATGAAAGCTAGCCACTTTGAGCAATGTGGGAAGTGCTGGGGCAGTTTGGGACAACAGGGCCAAAATGTCACTTTCACAGTCCCAAAGTGCCGTTTTCACAGTAAAAAAAAAGATTCATTTTGCTTAGCTTTGTCTGTAACTTGAAAACTATGTACCGTATGGCCCTATAAACTGTGTTGGGATGAAAGCTAGCCACTTTGAGCAATGTGGGAAGTGCTGGGGCAGTTTGGGACAACAGGGCCAAAATGTCACTTTCACAGTCCCAAAGTGCCATTTTCACAGTAAAAAGGCCTGGTTCACTTTTGCTTAGCTTAGTCTGTAACTTGAAAACTATGTACCGTATGGCCCTATAAACTGTGTTGGGATGAAAGCTAGCCACTTTGAGCAATGTGGGAAGTGCTGGGGCAGTTTGGGACAACAGGGCCAAAATGTCACTTTCACAGTCCCAAAGTGCCATTTTCACAGTAAAAAGGCCTGGTTCACTTTTGCTTAGCTTAGTCTGTAACTTGAAAACTATGTACCGTATGGCCCTATAAACTGTGTTGGGATGAAAGCTAGCCACTTTGAGCATTGTGGCAAGAGCTGGGGCAGTGATTGGGACAACAGGGAACGAACAGGGCCAAAATGTCACTTTCACAGTCCCAAAGTGCCATTTTCACAGTAAAAAGGCCCTGGTTCACTTTTGCTTAGCTTAGTCTGTAACTTGAAAACTATGTACCGTATGGCCCTATAAACTGTGTTGGGATGAAAGCTAGCCACTTTGAGCAATGTGGGAAGTGCTGGGGCAGTTTGGGACAACAGGGCCAAAATGTCACTTTCACAGTCCCAAAGTGCCATTTTCACAGTAAAAAGGCCTGGTTCACTTTTGCTTAGCTTAGTCTGTAACTTGAAAACTATGTACCGTATGGCCCTATAAACTGTGTTGGGATGAAAGCTAGCCACTTTGAGCAATGTGGAAGTGCTGGGGCAGTTTGGGACAACAGGGCCAAAATGTCACTTTCACAGTCCCAAAGTGCCATTTTCACAGTAAAAAGGCCTGGTTCACTTTTGCTTAGCTTAGTCTGTAACTTGAAAAACTATGTACCGTATGGCCCTATAAACTGTGTTGGGATGAAAGCTAGCCACTTTGAGCAATGTGGGAAGTGCTGGGGCAGTTTGGGACAACAGGGCCAAAATGTCACTTTCACAGTCCCAAAGTGCCATTTTCACAGTAAAAAGGCCTGGTTCACTTTTGCTTAGCTTAGTCTGTAACTTGAAAACTATGTACCGTATGGCCCTATAAACTGTGTTGGGATGAAAGCTAGCCACTTTGAGCAATGTGGGAAGTGCTGGGGCAGTTTGGGACAACAGGGCCAAAATGTCACTTTCACAGTCCCAAAGTGCCATTTTCACAGTAAAAAGGCCTGGTTCACTTTTGCTTAGCTTAGTCTGTAACTTGAAAACTATGTACCGTATGGCCCTATAAACTGTGTTGGGATGAAAGCTAGCCACTTTGAGCAATGTGGGAAGTGCTGGGGCAGTTTGGGACAACAGGGCCAAAATGTCACTTTCACAGTCCCAAAGTGCCATTTTCACAGTAAAAAGGCCTGGTTCACTTTTGCTTAGCTTAGTCTGTAACTTGAAAACTATGTACCGTATGGCCCTATAAACTGTGTTGGGATGAAAGCTAGCCACTTTGAGCAGTGTGGGAAGTGCTGGGGCAGTTTGGGACAACAGGGCCAAAATGTCACTTTCACAGTCCCAAAGTGCCATTTTCACAGTAAAAAGGCCTGGTTCACTTTTGCTTAGCTTAGTCTGTAACTTGAAAACTATGTACCGTATGGCCCTATAAACTGTGTTGGGATGAAAGCTAGCCACTTTGAGCATTGTGGGCAAGAGCTGGGGCAGTTTGGGACAACAGGGAACGAACAGGGCCAAAATGTCACTTTCACAGTCCCAAAGTGCCATTTTCACAGTAAAAAGGCCTGGTTCACTTTTGCTTAGCTTAGTCTGTAACTTGAAAACTATGTACCGTATGGCCCTATAAACTGTGTTGGGATGAAAGCTAGCCACTTTGAGCAATGTGGGGAAGTGCTGGGGCAGTTTGGGACAACAGGGCCAAAATGTCACTTTCACAGTCCCAAAGTGCCATTTTCACAGTAAAAAGGCCTGGTTCACTTTTGCTTAGCTTAGTCTGTAACTTGAAAACTATGTACCGTATGGCCCTATAAACTGTGTTGGGATGAAAGCTAGCCACTTTGAGCAATGTGGGAAGTGCTGGGGCAGTTTGGGACAACAGGGCCAAAATGTCACTTTCACAGTCCCAAAGTGCCATTTTCACAGTAAAAAGGCCTGGTTCACTTTTGCTTAGCTTAGTCTGTAACTTGAAAACTATGTACCGTATGGCCCTATAAACTGTGTTGGGATGAAAGCTAGCCACTTTGAGCAGTGTGGGAAGTGCTGGGGCAGTTTGGGACAACAGGGCCAAAATGTCACTTTCACAGTCCCAAAGTGCCATTTTCACAGTAAAAAGGCCTGGTTCACTTTTGCTTAGCTTAGTCTGTAACTTGAAAACTATGTACCGTATGGCCCTATAAACTGTGTTGGGATGAAAGCTAGCCACTTTGAGCATTGTGGCAAGAGCTGGGGCAGTTTGGGACAACAGGGAACGAACAGGGCCAAAATGTCACTTTCACAGTCCCAAAGTGCCATTTTCACAGTAAAAAGGCCTGGTTCACTTTTGCTTAGCTTAGTCTGTAACTTGAAAACTATGTACCGTATGGCCCTATAAACTGTGTTGGGATGAAAGCTAGCCACTTTGAGCAATGTGGGAAGTGCTGGGGCAGTTTGGGACAACAGGGCCAAAATGTCACTTTCACAGTCCCAAAGTGCCATTTTCACAGTAAAAGGCCTGGTTCACTTTTTGCTTAGCTTAGTCTGTAACTTGAAAACTATGTACCGTATGGCCCTATAAACTGTGTTGGGATGAAAGCTAGCCACTTTGAGCAATGTGGGAAGTGCTGGGGGCAGTTTGGGACAACAGGGCCAAATGTCACTTTCACAGTCCCAAAGTGCCATTTTCACAGTAAAAAGGCCTGGTTCACTTTTGCTTAGCTTAGTCTGTAACTTGAAAACTATGTACCGTATGGCCCTATAAACTGTGTTGGATGAAAGCTAGCCACTTTGAGCAGTGTGGGAAGTGCTGGGGCAGTTTGGGACAACAGGGCCAAAATGTCACTTTCACAGTCCCAAAGTGCCATTTTCACAGTAAAAAGGCCTGGTTCACTTTTGCTTAGCTTAGTCTGTAACTTGAAAACTATGTACCGTATGGCCCTATAAACTGTGTTGGGATGAAAGCTAGCCACTTTGAGCATTGTGGCAAGAGCTGGGGCAGTTTGGGACAACAGGGAACGAACAGGGCCAAAATGTCACTTTCACAGTCCCAAAGTGCCATTTTCACAGTAAAAAGGCCTGGTTCACTTTTGCTTAGCTTAGTCTGTAACTTGAAAACTATGTACCGTATGGCCCTATAAACTGTGTTGGGATGAAAGCTAGCCACTTTGAGCAATGTGGGAAGTGCTGGGGCAGTTTGGGACAACAGGGCCAAAATGTCACTTTCACAGTCCCAAAGTGCCATTTTCACAGTAAAAAGGCCTGGTTCACTTTTGCTTAGCTTAGTCTGTAACTTGAAAACTATGTACCGTATGGCCCTATAAACTGTGTTGGGATGAAAGCTAGCCACTTTGAGCAATGTGGGAAGTGCTGGGCAGTTTGGGACAACAGGGCCAAAATGTCACTTTCACAGTCCCAAAGTGCCATTTTCACAGTAAAAAAAAAAACAGATTCATTTTGCTTAGCTTAGTCTGTAACTTGAAAACTATGTACCGTATGGCCCTATAAACTGTGTTGGGATGAAAGCTAGCCACTTTGAGCAATGTGGGAAGTGCTGGGGCAGTTTGGGACAACAGGGCCAAAATGTCACTTTCACAGTCCCAAAGTGCCATTTTCACAGTAAAAAGGCCTGGTTCACTTTTGCTTAGCTTAGTCTGTAACTTGAAAACTATGTACCGTATGGCCCTATAAACTGTGTTGGGATGAAAGCTAGCCACTTTGAGCAATGTGGGAAGTGCTGGGGCAGTTTGGGACAACAGGGCCAAAATGTCACTTTCACAGTCCCAAAGTGCCATTTTCACAGTAAAAAAAAACAGATTCATTTTGCTTAGCTTAGTCTGTAACTTGAAAACTATGTACCGTATGGCCCTATAAACTGTGTTGGGATGAAAGCTAGCCACTTTGAGCAATGTGGGAAGTGCTGGGGCAGTTTGGGACAACAGGCCAAAATGTCACTTTCACAGTCCCAAAGTGCCGTTTTCACAGTAAAAAAAAAAAGATTCATTTTGCTTAGCTTTGTCTGTAACTTGAAAACTATGTACCGTATGGCCCTATAAACTGTGTTGGGATGAAAGCTAGCCACTTTGAGCAATGTGGGAAGTGCTGGGGCAGTTTGGGACAACAGGGCCAAAATGTCACTTTCACAGTCCCAAAGTGCCATTTTCACAGTAAAAAGGCCTGGTTCACTTTTGCTTAGCTTAGTCTGTAACTTGAAAACTATGTACCGTATGGCCCTATAAACTGTGTTGGGATGAAAGCTAGCCACTTTGAGCAATGTGGGAAGTGCTGGGGCAGTTTGGGACAACAGGGCCAAAATGTCACTTTCACAGTCCCAAAGTGCCATTTTCACAGTAAAAAGGCCTGGTTCACTTTTGCTTAGCTTAGTCTGTAACTTGAAAACTATGTACCGTATGGCCCTATAAACTGTGTTGGGATGAAAGCTAGCCACTTTGAGCATTGTGGCAAGAGCTGGGGCAGTTTGGGACAACAGGGAACAGGGCCAAAATGTCACTTTCACAGTCCCAAAGTGCCATTTTCACAGTAAAAAGGCCTGGTTCACTTTTGCTTAGCTTAGTCTGTAACTTGAAAACTATGTACCGTATGGCCGTTATAAACTGTGTTGGGATGAAAGCTAGCCACTTTGAGCAATGTGGGAAGTGCTGGGGCAGTTTGGGACAACAGGGCCAAAATGTCACTTTCACAGTCCCAAAGTGCCATTTTCACAGTAAAAAGGCCTGGTTCACTTTTGCTTAGCTTAGTCTGTAACTTGAAAAACTATGTACCGTATGGCCCTATAAACTGTGTTGGGATGAAAGCTAGCCACTTTGAGCATTGTGGCAAGAGCTGGGGCAGTTTGGGACAACAGGAACGAACAGGGCCAAAATGTCACTTTCACAGTCCCAAAGTGCCATTTTCACAGTAAAAAGGCCTGGTTCACTTTTGCTTAGCTTAGTCTGTAACTTGAAAACTATGTACCGTATGGCCCTATAAACTGTGTTGGGATGAAAGCTAGCCACTTTGAGCAATGTGGGAAGTGCTGGGGCAGTTTGGGACAACAGGGCCAAAATGTCACTTTCACAGTCCCAAAGTGCCATTTTCACAGTAAAAAGGCCTGGTTCACTTTTGCTTAGCTTAGTCTGTAACTTGAAAACTATGTACCGTATGGCCCTATAAACTGTGTTGGGATGAAAGCTAGCCACTTTGAGCAATGTGGGGAAGTGCTGGGGCAGTTTGGGACAACAGGGCCAAAATGTCACTTTCACAGTCCCAAAGTGCCATTTTCACAGTAAAAAAAAACAGATTCATTTTGCTTTAGCTTAGTCTGTAACTTGAAAACTATGTACCGTATGGCCCTATAAACTGTGTTGGGATGAAAGCTAGCCACTTTGAGCAATGTGGGAAGTGCTGGGGCAGTTTGGGACAACAGGGCCAAAATGTCACTTTCACAGTCCCAAAGTGCCATTTTCACAGTAAAAAGGCCTGGTTAACTTTTGCTTAGCTTAGTCTGTAACTTGAAAACTATGTACCGTATGGCCCTATAAACTGTGTTGGGATGAAAGCTAGCCACTTTGAGCAATGTGGGAAGTGCTGGGGCAGTTTGGGACAACAGGGCCAAAATGTCACTTTCACAGTCCCAAAGTGCCATTTTCACAGTAAAAAAAACAGTTCATTTTGCTTAGCTTAGTCTGTAACTTGAAAACTATGTACCGTATGGCCCTATAAACTGTGTTGGGATGAAAGCTAGCCACTTTGAGCAATGTGGGAAGTGCTGGGGCAGTTTGGGACAACAGGGCCAAAATGTCACTTTCACAGTCCCAAAGTGCCGTTTTCACAGTAAAAAAAAATGATTCATTTTGCTTAGCTTTGTCTGTAACTTGAAAACTATGTACCGTATGGCCCTATAAACTGTGTTGGGATGAAAGCTAGCCACTTTGAGCAATGTGGGAAGTGCTGGGGCAGTTTGGGACAACAGGGCCAAAATGTCACTTTCACAGTCCCAAAGTGCCATTTTCACAGTAAAAAGGCCTGGTTCACTTTTGCTTAGCTTAGTCTGTAACTTGAAAACTATGTACCGTATGGCCCTATAAACTGTGTTGGGATGAAAGCTAGCCACTTTGAGCAATGTGGGAAGTGCTGGGGCAGTTTGGGACAACAGGGCCAAAATGTCACTTTCACAGTCCCAAAGTGCCATTTTCACAGTAAAAAGGCCTGGTTCACTTTTGCTTAGCTTAGTCTGTAACTTGAAAACTATGTACCGTATGGCCCTATAAACTGTGTTGGGATGAAAGCTAGCCACTTTGAGCATTGTGGCAAGAGCTGGGGCAGTTTGGGACAACAGGGAACGAACAGGGCCAAAATGTCACTTTCACAGTCCCAAAGTGCCATTTTCACAGTAAAAAGGCCTGGTTCACTTTTGCTTAGCTTAGTCTGTAACTTGAAAACTATGTACCGTATGGCCCTATAAACTGTGTTGGGATGAAAGCTAGCCACTTTGAGCAATGTGGGAAGTGCTGGGGCAGTTTGGGACAACAGGGCCAAAATGTCACTTTCACAGTCCCAAAGTGCCATTTTCACAGTAAAAAGGCCTGGTTCACTTTTGCTTAGCTTAGTCTGTAACTTGAAAACTATGTACCGTATGGCCCTATAAACTGTGTTGGGATGAAAGCTAGCCACTTTGAGCAATGTGGGAAGTGCTGGGGCAGTTTGGGACAACAGGGCCAAAATGTCACTTTCACAGTCCCAAAGTGCCATTTTCACAGTAAAAAGGCCTGGTTCACTTTTGCTTAGCTTAGTCTGTAACTTGAAAACTATGTACCGTATGGCCCTATAAACTGTGTTGGGATGAAAGCTAGCCACTTTGAGCAATGTGGGAAGTGCTGGGGCAGTTTGGGACAACAGGGCCAAAATGTCACTTTCACAGTCCCAAAGTGCCATTTTCACAGTAAAAAGGCCTGGTTCACTTTTGCTTAGCTTAGTCTGTAACTTGAAAACTATGTACCGTATGGCCCTATAAACTGTGTTGGGATGAAAGCTAGCCACTTTGAGCAATGTGGGAAGTGCTGGGGCAGTTTGGGACAACAGGGCCAAAATGTCACTTTCACAGTCCCAAAGTGCCATTTTCACAGTAAAAAGGCCTGGTTCAATTTTGCTTAGCTTAGTCTGTAACTTGAAAACTATGTACCGTATGGCCCTATAAACTGTGTTGGGATGAAAGCTAGCCACTTTGAGCAATGTGGGAAGTGCTGGGGCAGTTTGGGACAACAGGGCCAAAATGTCACTTTCACAGTCCCAAAGTGCCGTTTTCACAGTAAAAAAAAAAAGATTAATTTTGCTTAGCTTAGTCTGTAACTTGAAAACTATGTACCGTATGGCCCTATAAACTGTGTTGGGATGAAAGCTAGCCACTTTGAGCAATGTGGGAAGTGCTGGGGCAGTTTGGGACAACAGGGCCAAAATGTCACTTTCACAGTCCCAAAGTGCCATTTTCACAGTAAAAAGGCCTGGTTCACTTTTGCTTAGCTTAGTCTGTAACTTGAAAACTATGTACCGTATGGCCCTATAAACTGTGTTGGGATGAAAGCTAGCCACTTTGAGCAATGTGGGAAGTGCTGGGGCAGTTTGGGACAACAGGGCCAAAATGTCACTTTCACAGTCCCAAAGTGCCATTTTCACAGTAAAAAGGCCTGGTTCACTTTTGCTTAGCTTAGTCTGTAACTTGAAAACTATGTACCGTATGGCCCTATAAACTGTGTTGGGATGAAAGCTAGCCACTTTGAGCAGTGTGGGAAGTGCTGGGGCAGTTTGGGACAACAGGGCCAAAATGTCACTTTCACAGTCCCAAAGTGCCATTTTCACAGTAAAAAGGCCTGGTTCACTTTTGCTTAGCTTAGTCTGTAACTTGAAAACTATGTACCGTATGGCCCTATAAACTGTGTTGGGATGAAAGCTAGCCACTTTGAGCATTGTGGCAAGAGCTGGGGCAGTTTGGGACAACAGGGAACGAACAGGGCCAAAATGTCACTTTCACAGTCCCAAAGTGCCATTTTCACAGTAAAAAGGCCTGGTTCACTTTTGCTTAGCTTAGTCTGTAACTTGAAAACTATGTACCGTATGGCCCTATAAACTGTGTTGGGATGAAAGCTAGCCACTTTGAGCAATGTGGGAAGTGCTGGGGCAGTTTGGGACAACAGGGCCAAAATGTCACTTTCACAGTCCCAAAGTGCCATTTTCACAGTAAAAAGGCCTGGTTCACTTTTGCTTAGCTTAGTCTGTAACTTGAAAACTATGTACCGTATGGCCCTATAAACTGTGTTGGGATGAAAGCTAGCCACTTTGAGCAATGTGGGAAGTGCTGGGGCAGTTTGGGACAACAGGGCCAAAATGTCACTTTCACAGTCCCAAAGTGCCATTTTCACAGTAAAAAGGCCTGGTTCACTTTTGCTTAGCTTAGTCTGTAACTTGAAAACTATGTACCGTATGGCCCTATAAACTGTGTTGGGATGAAAGCTAGCCACTTTGAGCAATGTGGGAAGTGCTGGGGCAGTTTGGGACAACAGGGCCAAAATGTCACTTTCACAGTCCCAAAGTGCCATTTTCACAGTAAAAAGGCCTGGTTCACTTTTGCTTAGCTTAGTCTGTAACTTGAAAACTATGTACCGTATGGCCCTATAAACTGTGTTGGGATGAAAGCTAGCCACTTTGAGCAATGTGGGAAGTGCTGGGGCAGTTTGGGACAACAGGGCCAAAATGTCACTTTCACAGTCCCAAAGTGCCATTTTCACAGTAAAAAGGCCTGGTTCACTTTTGCTTAGCTTAGTCTGTAACTTGAAAACTATGTACCGTATGGCCCTATAAACTGTGTTGGGATGAAAGCTAGCCACTTTGAGCAGTGTGGGAAGTGCTGGGGCAGTTTGGGACAACAGGGCCAAAATGTCACTTTCACAGTCCCAAAGTGCCATTTTCACAGTAAAAAGGCCTGGTTCACTTTTGCTTAGCTTAGTCTGTAACTTGAAAACTATGTACCGTATGGCCCTATAAACTGTGTTGGGATGAAAGCTAGCCACTTTGAGCATTGTGGCAAGAGCTGGGGCAGTTTGGGACAACAGGGAACGAACAGGGCCAAAATGTCACTTTCACAGTCCCAAAGTGCCATTTTCACAGTAAAAAGGCCTGGTTCACTTTTGCTTAGCTTAGTCTGTAACTTGAAAACTATGTACCGTATGGCCCTATAAACTGTGTTGGGATGAAAGCTAGCCACTTTGAGCAATGTGGGAAGTGCTGGGGCAGTTTGGGACAACAGGGCCAAAATGTCACTTTCACAGTCCCAAAGTGCCATTTTCACAGTAAAAAGGCCTGGTTCACTTTTGCTTAGCTTAGTCTGTAACTTGAAAACTATGTACCGTATGGCCCTATAAACTGTGTTGGGATGAAAGCTAGCCACTTTGAGCAATGTGGGAAGTGCTGGGGCAGTTTGGGACAACAGGGCCAAAATGTCACTTTCACAGTCCCAAAGTGCCATTTTCACAGTAAAAAGGCCTGGTTCACTTTTGCTTAGCTTAGTCTGTAACTTGAAAACTATGTACCGTATGGCCCTATAAACTGTGTTGGGATGAAAGCTAGCCACTTTGAGCAATGTGGGAAGTGCTGGGGCAGTTTGGGACAACAGGGCCAAAATGTCACTTTCACAGTCCCAAAGTGCCGTTTTCACAGTAAAAAAAAAAGATTCATTTTGCTTAGCTTAGTCTGTAACTTGAAAACTATGTACCGTATGGCCCTATAAACTGTGTTGGGATGAAAGCTAGCCACTTTGAGCAATGTGGGAAGTGCTGGGGCAGTTTGGGACAACAGGGCCAAAATGTCACTTTCACAGTCCCAAAGTGCCATTTTCACAGTAAAAAGGCCTGGTTCACTTTTGCTTAGCTTAGTCTGTAACTTGAAAACTATGTACCGTATGGCCCTATAAACTGTGTTGGGATGAAAGCTAGCCACTTTGAGCAATGTGGGAAGTGCTGGGGCAGTTTGGGACAACAGGGCCAAAATGTCACTTTCACAGTCCCAAAGTGCCATTTTCACAGTAAAAAGGCCTGGTTCACTTTTGCTTAGCTTAGTCTGTAACTTGAAAACTATGTACCGTATGGCCCTATAAACTGTGTTGGGATGAAAGCTAGCCACTTTGAGCATTGTGGCAAGAGCTGGGGCAGTTTGGGACAACAGGGAACGAACAGGGCCAAAATGTCACTTTCACAGTCCCAAAGTGCCATTTTCACAGTAAAAAGGCCTGGTTCACTTTTGCTTAGCTTAGTCTGTAACTTGAAAACTATGTACCGTATGGCCCTATAAACTGTGTTGGGATGAAAGCTAGCCACTTTGAGCAATGTGGGAAGTGCTGGGGCAGTTTGGGACAACAGGGCCAAAATGTCACTTTCACAGTCCCAAAGTGCCATTTTCACAGTAAAAAGGCCTGGTTCACTTTTGCTTAGCTTAGTCTGTAACTTGAAAACTATGTACCGTATGGCCCTATAAACTGTGTTGGGATGAAAGCTAGCCACTTTGAGCAATGTGGGAAGTGCTGGGGCAGTTTGGGACAACAGGGCCAAAATGTCACTTTCACAGTCCCAAAGTGCCATTTTCACAGTAAAAAGGCCTGGTTCACTTTTGCTTAGCTTAGTCTGTAACTTGAAAACTATGTACCGTATGGCCCTATAAACTGCGTTGGGATGAAAGCTAGCCACTTTGAGCAATGTGGGAAGTGCTGGGGCAGTTTGGGACAACAGGGCCAAAATGTCACTTTCACAGTCCCAAAGTGCCATTTTCACAGTAAAAAGGCCTGGTTCACTTTTGCTTAGCTTAGTCTGTAACTTGAAAACTATGTACCGTATGGCCCTATAAACTGTGTTGGGATGAAAGCTAGCCACTTTGAGCAATGTGGGAAGTGCTGGGGCAGTTTGGGACAACAGGGCCAAAATGTCACTTTCACAGTCCCAAAGTGCCATTTTCACAGTAAAAAGGCCTGGTTCACTTTTGCTTAGCTTAGTCTGTAACTTGAAAACTATGTACCGTATGGCCCTATAAACTGTGTTGGGATGAAAGCTAGCCACTTTGAGCAATGTGGGAAGTGCTGGGGCAGTTTGGGACAACAGGGCCAAAATGTCACTTTCACAGTCCCAAAGTGCCGTTTTCACAGTAAAAAAAAAAAGATTCATTTTGCTTAGCTTAGTCTGTAACTTGAAAACTATGTACCGTATGGCCCTATAAACTGTGTTGGGATGAAAGCTAGCCACTTTGAGCAATGTGGGAAGTGCTGGGGCAGTTTGGGACAACAGGGCCAAAATGTCACTTTCACAGTCCCAAAGTGCCATTTTCACAGTAAAAAGGCCTGGTTCACTTTTGCTTAGCTTAGTCTGTAACTTGAAAACTATGTACCGTATGGCCCTATAAACTGTGTTGGGATGAAAGCTAGCCACTTTGAGCAATGTGGGAAGTGCTGGGGCAGTTTGGGACAACAGGGCCAAAATGTCACTTTCACAGTCCCAAAGTGCCGTTTTCACAGTAAAAAAAAAAAGATTCATTTTGCTTAGCTTAGTCTGTAACTTGAAAACTATGTACCGTATGGCCCTATAAACTGTGTTGGGATGAAAGCTAGCCACTTTGAGCAATGTGGGAAGTGCTGGGGCAGTTTGGGACAACAGGGCCAAAATGTCACTTTCACAGTCCCAAAGTGCCATTTTCACAGTAAAAAGGCCTGGTTCACTTTTGCTTAGCTTAGTCTGTAACTTGAAAACTATGTACCGTATGGCCCTATAAACTGTGTTGGGATGAAAGCTAGCCACTTTGAGCATTGTGGCAAGAGCTGGGGCAGTTTGGGACAACAGGGAACGAACAGGGCCAAAATGTCACTTTCACAGTCCCAAAGTGCCATTTTCACAGTAAAAAGGCCTGGTTCACTTTTGCTTAGCTTAGTCTGTAACTTGAAAACTATGTACCGTATGGCCCTATAAACTGTGTTGGGATGAAAGCTAGCCACTTTGAGCAATGTGGGAAGTGCTGGGGCAGTTTGGGACAACAGGGCCAAAATGTCACTTTCACAGTCCCAAAGTGCCATTTTCACAGTAAAAAGGCCTGGTTCACTTTTGCTTAGCTTAGTCTGTAACTTGAAAACTATGTACCGTATGGCCCTATAAACTGTGTTGGGATGAAAGCTAGCCACTTTGAGCAATGTGGGAAGTGCTGGGGCAGTTTGGGACAACAGGGCCAAAATGTCACTTTCACAGTCCCAAAGTGCCATTTTCACAGTAAAAAGGCCTGGTTCACTTTTGCTTAGCTTAGTCTGTAACTTGAAAACTATGTACCGTATGGCCCTATAAACTGTGTTGGGATGAAAGCTAGCCACTTTGAGCAATGTGGGAAGTGCTGGGGCAGTTTGGGACAACAGGGCCAAAATGTCACTTTCACAGTCCCAAAGTGCCGTTTTCACAGTAAAAAAAAAAGATTCACTTTTGCTTAGCTTAGTCTGTAACTTGAAAACTATGTACCGTATGGCCCTATAAACTGTGTTGGGATGAAAGCTAGCCACTTTGAGCAATGTGGGAAGTGCTGGGGCAGTTTGGGACAACAGGGCCAAAATGTCACTTTCACAGTCCCAAAGTGCCATTTTCACAGTAAAAAGGCCTGGTTCACTTTTGCTTAGCTTAGTCTGTAACTTGAAAACTATGTACCGTATGGCCCTATAAACTGTGTTGGGATGAAAGCTAGCCACTTTGAGCAATGTGGGAAGTGCTGGGGCAGTTTGGGACAACAGGGCCAAAATGTCACTTTCACAGTCCCAAAGTGCCATTTTCACAGTAAAAAGGCCTGGTTCACTTTTGCTTAGCTTAGTCTGTAACTTGAAAACTATGTACCGTATGGCCCTATAAACTGTGTTGGGATGAAAGCTAGCCACTTTGAGCAGTGTGGGAAGTGCTGGGGCAGTTTGGGACAACAGGGCCAAAATGTCACTTTCACAGTCCCAAAGTGCCATTTTCACAGTAAAAAGGCCTGGTTCACTTTTGCTTAGCTTAGTCTGTAACTTGAAAACTATGTACCGTATGGCCCTATAAACTGTGTTGGGATGAAAGCTAGCCACTTTGAGCATTGTGGCAAGAGCTGGGGCAGTTTGGGACAACAGGGAACGAACAGGGCCAAAATGTCACTTTCACAGTCCCAAAGTGCCATTTTCACAGTAAAAAGGCCTGGTTCACTTTTGCTTAGCTTAGTCTGTAACTTGAAAACTATGTACCGTATGGCCCTATAAACTGTGTTGGGATGAAAGCTAGCCACTTTGAGCAATGTGGGAAGTGCTGGGGCAGTTTGGGACAACAGGGCCAAAATGTCACTTTCACAGTCCCAAAGTGCCATTTTCACAGTAAAAAGGCCTGGTTCACTTTTGCTTAGCTTAGTCTGTAACTTGAAAACTATGTACCGTATGGCCCTATAAACTGTGTTGGGATGAAAGCTAGCCACTTTGAGCAATGTGGGAAGTGCTGGGGCAGTTTGGGACAACAGGGCCAAAATGTCACTTTCACAGTCCCAAAGTGCCATTTTCACAGTAAAAAGGCCTGGTTCACTTTTGCTTAGCTTAGTCTGTAACTTGAAAACTATGTACCGTATGGCCCTATAAACTGTGTTGGGATGAAAGCTAGCCACTTTGAGCAATGTGGGAAGTGCTGGGGCAGTTTGGGACAACAGGGCCAAAATGTCACTTTCACAGTCCCAAAGTGCCATTTTCACAGTAAAAAGGCCTGGTTCACTTTTGCTTAGCTTAGTCTGTAACTTGAAAACTATGTACCGTATGGCCCTATAAACTGTGTTGGGATGAAAGCTAGCCACTTTGAGCAATGTGGGAAGTGCTGGGGCAGTTTGGGACAACAGGGCCAAAATGTCACTTTCACAGTCCCAAAGTGCCATTTTCACAGTAAAAAGGCCTGGTTCACTTTTGCTTAGCTTAGTCTGTAACTTGAAAACTATGTACCGTATGGCCCTATAAACTGTGTTGGGATGAAAGCTAGCCACTTTGAGCAATGTGGGAAGTGCTGGGGCAGTTTGGGACAACAGGGCCAAAATGTCACTTTCACAGTCCCAAAGTGCCGTTTTCACAGTAAAAAAAAAAAGATTCATTTTGCTTAGCTTAGTCTGTAACTTGAAAACTATGTACCGTATGGCCCTATAAACTGTGTTGGGATGAAAGCTAGCCACTTTGAGCAATGTGGGAAGTGCTGGGGCAGTTTGGGACAACAGGGCCAAAATGTCACTTTCACAGTCCCAAAGTGCCATTTTCACAGTAAAAAGGCCTGGTTCACTTTTGCTTAGCTTAGTCTGTAACTTGAAAACTATGTACCGTATGGCCCTATAAACTGTGTTGGGATGAAAGCTAGCCACTTTGAGCAATGTGGGAAGTGCTGGGGCAGTTTGGGACAACAGGGCCAAAATGTCACTTTCACAGTCCCAAAGTGCCATTTTCACAGTAAAAAGGCCTGGTTCACTTTTGCTTAGCTTAGTCTGTAACTTGAAAACTATGTACCGTATGGCCCTATAAACTGTGTTGGGATGAAAGCTAGCCACTTTGAGCATTGTGGCAAGAGCTGGGGCAGTTTGGGACAACAGGGAACGAACAGGGCCAAAATGTCACTTTCACAGTCCCAAAGTGCCATTTTCACAGTAAAAAGGCCTGGTTCACTTTTGCTTAGCTTAGTCTGTAACTTGAAAACTATGTACCGTATGGCCCTATAAACTGTGTTGGGATGAAAGCTAGCCACTTTGAGCAATGTGGGAAGTGCTGGGGCAGTTTGGGACAACAGGGCCAAAATGTCACTTTCACAGTCCCAAAGTGCCATTTTCACAGTAAAAAGGCCTGGTTCACTTTTGCTTAGCTTAGTCTGTAACTTGAAAACTATGTACCGTATGGCCCTATAAACTGTGTTGGGATGAAAGCTAGCCACTTTGAGCAATGTGGGAAGTGCTGGGGCAGTTTGGGACAACAGGGCCAAAATGTCACTTTCACAGTCCCAAAGTGCCATTTTCACAGTAAAAAGGCCTGGTTCACTTTTGCTTAGCTTAGTCTGTAACTTGAAAACTATGTACCGTATGGCCCTATAAACTGTGTTGGGATGAAAGCTAGCCACTTTGAGCAATGTGGGAAGTGCTGGGGCAGTTTGGGACAACAGGGCCAAAATGTCACTTTCACAGTCCCAAAGTGCCGTTTTCACAGTAAAAAAAAAAAGATTCATTTTGCTTAGCTTAGTCTGTAACTTGAAAACTATGTACCGTATGGCCCTATAAACTGTGTTGGGATGAAAGCTAGCCACTTTGAGCAATGTGGGAAGTGCTGGGCAGTTTGGGACAACAGGGCCAAAATGTCACTTTCACAGTCCCAAAGTGCCATTTTCACAGTAAAAAGGCCTGGTTCACTTTTGCTTAGCTTAGTCTGTAACTTGAAAACTATGTACCGTATGGCCCTATAAACTGTGTTGGGATGTAAGCTAGCCACTTTGAGCAGTGTGGGAAGTGCTGGGGCAGTTTGGGACAACAGGGCCAAAATGTCACTTTCACAGTCCCAAAGTGCCATTTTCACAGTAAAAAGGCCTGGTTCACTTTTGCTTAGCTTAGTCTGTAACTTGAAAACTATGTACCGTATGGCCCTATAAACTGTGTTGGGATGAAAGCTAGCCACTTTGAGCATTGTGGCAAGAGCTGGGGCAGTTTGGGACAACAGGGAACGAACAGGGCCAAAATGTCACTTTCACAGTCCCAAAGTGCCATTTTCACAGTAAAAAGGCCTGGTTCACTTTTGCTTAGCTTAGTCTGTAACTTGAAAACTATGTACCGTATGGCCCTATAAACTGTGTTGGGATGAAAGCTAGCCACTTTGAGCAATGTGGGAAGTGCTGGGGCAGTTTGGGACAACAGGGCCAAAATGTCACTTTCACAGTCCCAAAGTGCCATTTTCACAGTAAAAAGGCCTGGTTCACTTTTGCTTAGCTTAGTCTGTAACTTGAAAACTATGTACCGTATGGCCCTATAAACTGTGTTGGGATGAAAGCTAGCCACTTTGAGCAATGTGGGAAGTGCTGGGGCAGTTTGGGACAACAGGGCCAAAATGTCACTTTCACAGTCCCAAAGTGCCATTTTCACAGTAAAAAGGCCTGGTTCACTTTTGCTTAGCTTAGTCTGTAACTTGAAAACTATGTACCGTATGGCCCTATAAACTGTGTTGGGATGAAAGCTAGCCACTTTGAGCAATGTGGGAAGTGCTGGGGCAGTTTGGGACAACAGGGCCAAAATGTCACTTTCACAGTCCCAAAGTGCCATTTTCACAGTAAAAAGGCCTGGTTCACTTTTGCTTAGCTTAGTCTGTAACTTGAAAACTATGTACCGTATGGCCCTATAAACTGTGTTGGGATGAAAGCTAGCCACTTTGAGCAATGTGGGAAGTGCTGGGGCAGTTTGGGACAACAGGGCCAAAATGTCACTTTCACAGTCCCAAAGTGCCATTTTCACAGTAAAAAGGCCTGGTTCACTTTTGCTTAGCTTAGTCTGTAACTTGAAAACTATGTACCGTATGGCCCTATAAACTGTGTTGGGATGAAAGCTAGCCACTTTGAGCAATGTGGGAAGTGCTGGGGCAGTTTGGGACAACAGGGCCAAAATGTCACTTTCACAGTCCCAAAGTGCCATTTTCACAGTAAAAAGGCCTGGTTCACTTTTGCTTAGCTTAGTCTGTAACTTGAAAACTATGTACCGTATGGCCCTATAAACTGTGTTGGGATGAAAGCTAGCCACTTTGAGCAATGTGGGAAGTGCTGGGGCAGTTTGGGACAACAGGGCCAAAATGTCACTTTCACAGTCCCAAAGTGCCATTTTCACAGTAAAAAGGCCTGGTTCACTTTTGCTTAGCTTAGTCTGTAACTTGAAAACTATGTACCGTATGGCCCTATAAACTGTGTTGGGATGAAAGCTAGCCACTTTGAGCATTGTGGCAAGAGCTGGGGCAGTTTGGGACAACAGGGAACGAACAGGGCCAAAATGTCACTTTCACAGTCCCAAAGTGCCATTTTCACAGTAAAAAGGCCTGGTTCACTTTTGCTTAGCTTAGTCTGTAACTTGAAAACTATGTACCGTATGGCCCTATAAACTGTGTTGGGATGAAAGCTAGCCACTTTGAGCAATGTGGGAAGTGCTGGGGCAGTTTGGGACAACAGGGCCAAAATGTCACTTTCACAGTCCCAAAGTGCCATTTTCACAGTAAAAAGGCCTGGTTCACTTTTGCTTAGCTTAGTCTGTAACTTGAAAACTATGTACCGTATGGCCCTATAAACTGTGTTGGGATGAAAGCTAGCCACTTTGAGCAATGTGGGAAGTGCTGGGGCAGTTTGGGACAACAGGGCCAAAATGTCACTTTCACAGTCCCAAAGTGCCATTTTCACAGTAAAAAGGCCTGGTTCACTTTTGCTTAGCTTAGTCTGTAACTTGAAAACTATGTACCGTATGGCCCTATAAACTGCGTTGGGATGAAAGCTAGCCACTTTGAGCAATGTGGGAAGTGCTGGGGCAGTTTGGGACAACAGGGCCAAAATGTCACTTTCACAGTCCCAAAGTGCCATTTTCACAGTAAAAAGGCCTGGTTCACTTTTGCTTAGCTTAGTCTGTAACTTGAAAACTATGTACCGTATGGCCCTATAAACTGTGTTGGGATGAAAGCTAGCCACTTTGAGCAATGTGGGAAGTGCTGGGGCAGTTTGGGACAACAGGGCCAAAATGTCACTTTCACAGTCCCAAAGTGCCATTTTCACAGTAAAAAGGCCTGGTTCACTTTTGCTTAGCTTAGTCTGTAACTTGAAAACTATGTACCGTATGGCCCTATAAACTGTGTTGGGATGAAAGCTAGCCACTTTGAGCAATGTGGGAAGTGCTGGGGCAGTTTGGGACAACAGGGCCAAAATGTCACTTTCACAGTCCCAAAGTGCCGTTTTCACAGTAAAAAAAAAAAGATTCATTTTGCTTAGCTTAGTCTGTAACTTGAAAACTATGTACCGTATGGCCCTATAAACTGTGTTGGGATGAAAGCTAGCCACTTTGAGCAATGTGGGAAGTGCTGGGGCAGTTTGGGACAACAGGGCCAAAATGTCACTTTCACAGTCCCAAAGTGCCATTTTCACAGTAAAAAGGCCTGGTTCACTTTTGCTTAGCTTAGTCTGTAACTTGAAAACTATGTACCGTATGGCCCTATAAACTGTGTTGGGATGAAAGCTAGCCACTTTGAGCAATGTGGGAAGTGCTGGGGCAGTTTGGGACAACAGGGCCAAAATGTCACTTTCACAGTCCCAAAGTGCCATTTTCACAGTAAAAAGGCCTGGTTCACTTTTGCTTAGCTTAGTCTGTAACTTGAAAACTATGTACCGTATGGCCCTATAAACTGTGTTGGGATGAAAGCTAGCCACTTTGAGCAGTGTGGGAAGTGCTGGGGCAGTTTGGGACAACAGGGCCAAAATGTCACTTTCACAGTCCCAAAGTGCCATTTTCACAGTAAAAAGGCCTGGTTCACTTTTGCTTAGCTTAGTCTGTAACTTGAAAACTATGTACCGTATGGCCCTATAAACTGTGTTGGGATGAAAGCTAGCCACTTTGAGCATTGTGGCAAGAGCTGGGGCAGTTTGGGACAACAGGGAACGAACAGGGCCAAAATGTCACTTTCACAGTCCCAAAGTGCCATTTTCACAGTAAAAAGGCCTGGTTCACTTTTGCTTAGCTTAGTCTGTAACTTGAAAACTATGTACCGTATGGCCCTATAAACTGTGTTGGGATGAAAGCTAGCCACTTTGAGCAATGTGGGAAGTGCTGGGGCAGTTTGGGACAACAGGGCCAAAATGTCACTTTCACAGTCCCAAAGTGCCATTTTCACAGTAAAAAGGCCTGGTTCACTTTTGCTTAGCTTAGTCTGTAACTTGAAAACTATGTACCGTATGGCCCTATAAACTGTGTTGGGATGAAAGCTAGCCACTTTGAGCAATGTGGGAAGTGCTGGGGCAGTTTGGGACAACAGGGCCAAAATGTCACTTTCACAGTCCCAAAGTGCCATTTTCACAGTAAAAAGGCCTGGTTCACTTTTGCTTAGCTTAGTCTGTAACTTGAAAACTATGTACCGTATGGCCCTATAAACTGTGTTGGGATGAAAGCTAGCCACTTTGAGCAATGTGGGAAGTGCTGGGGCAGTTTGGGACAACAGGGCCAAAATGTCACTTTCACAGTCCCAAAGTGCCATTTTCACAGTAAAAAGGCCTGGTTCACTTTTGCTTAGCTTAGTCTGTAACTTGAAAACTATGTACCGTATGGCCCTATAAACTGTGTTGGGATGAAAGCTAGCCACTTTGAGCAATGTGGGAAGTGCTGGGGCAGTTTGGGACAACAGGGCCAAAATGTCACTTTCACAGTCCCAAAGTGCCGTTTTCACAGTAAAAAAAAAAGATTCATTTTGCTTAGCTTAGTCTGTAACTTGAAAACTATGTACCGTATGGCCCTATAAACTGTGTTGGGATGAAAGCTAGCCACTTTGAGCAATGTGGGAAGTGCTGGGGCAGTTTGGGACAACAGGGCCAAAATGTCACTTTCACAGTCCCAAAGTGCCATTTTCACAGTAAAAAGGCCTGGTTCACTTTTGCTTAGCTTAGTCTGTAACTTGAAAACTATGTACCGTATGGCCCTATAAACTGTGTTGGGATGAAAGCTAGCCACTTTGAGCAATGTGGGAAGTGCTGGGGCAGTTTGGGACAACAGGGCCAAAATGTCACTTTCACAGTCCCAAAGTGCCATTTTCACAGTAAAAAGGCCTGGTTCACTTTTGCTTAGCTTAGTCTGTAACTTGAAAACTATGTACCGTATGGCCCTATAAACTGTGTTGGGATGAAAGCTAGCCACTTTGAGCATTGTGGCAAGAGCTGGGGCAGTTTGGGACAACAGGGAACGAACAGGGCCAAAATGTCACTTTCACAGTCCCAAAGTGCCATTTTCACAGTAAAAAGGCCTGGTTCACTTTTGCTTAGCTTAGTCTGTAACTTGAAAACTATGTACCGTATGGCCCTATAAACTGTGTTGGGATGAAAGCTAGCCACTTTGAGCAATGTGGGAAGTGCTGGGGCAGTTTGGGACAACAGGGCCAAAATGTCACTTTCACAGTCCCAAAGTGCCATTTTCACAGTAAAAAGGCCTGGTTCACTTTTGCTTAGCTTAGTCTGTAACTTGAAAACTATGTACCGTATGGCCCTATAAACTGTGTTGGGATGAAAGCTAGCCACTTTGAGCAATGTGGGAAGTGCTGGGGCAGTTTGGGACAACAGGGCCAAAATGTCACTTTCACAGTCCCAAAGTGCCATTTTCACAGTAAAAAGGCCTGGTTCACTTTTGCTTAGCTTAGTCTGTAACTTGAAAACTATGTACCGTATGGCCCTATAAACTGCGTTGGGATGAAAGCTAGCCACTTTGAGCAATGTGGGAAGTGCTGGGGCAGTTTGGGACAACAGGGCCAAAATGTCACTTTCACAGTCCCAAAGTGCCATTTTCACAGTAAAAAGGCCTGGTTCACTTTTGCTTAGCTTAGTCTGTAACTTGAAAACTATGTACCGTATGGCCCTATAAACTGTGTTGGGATGAAAGCTAGCCACTTTGAGCAATGTGGGAAGTGCTGGGGCAGTTTGGGACAACAGGGCCAAAATGTCACTTTCACAGTCCCAAAGTGCCATTTTCACAGTAAAAAGGCCTGGTTCACTTTTGCTTAGCTTAGTCTGTAACTTGAAAACTATGTACCGTATGGCCCTATAAACTGTGTTGGGATGAAAGCTAGCCACTTTGAGCAATGTGGGAAGTGCTGGGGCAGTTTGGGACAACAGGGCCAAAATGTCACTTTCACAGTCCCAAAGTGCCGTTTTCACAGTAAAAAAAAAAAGATTCATTTTGCTTAGCTTAGTCTGTAACTTGAAAACTATGTACCGTATGGCCCTATAAACTGTGTTGGGATGAAAGCTAGCCACTTTGAGCAATGTGGGAAGTGCTGGGGCAGTTTGGGACAACAGGGCCAAAATGTCACTTTCACAGTCCCAAAGTGCCATTTTCACAGTAAAAAGGCCTGGTTCACTTTTGCTTAGCTTAGTCTGTAACTTGAAAACTATGTACCGTATGGCCCTATAAACTGTGTTGGGATGAAAGCTAGCCACTTTGAGCAATGTGGGAAGTGCTGGGGCAGTTTGGGACAACAGGGCCAAAATGTCACTTTCACAGTCCCAAAGTGCCATTTTCACAGTAAAAAGGCCTGGTTCACTTTTGCTTAGCTTAGTCTGTAACTTGAAAACTATGTACCGTATGGCCCTATAAACTGTGTTGGGATGAAAGCTAGCCACTTTGAGCAGTGTGGGAAGTGCTGGGGCAGTTTGGGACAACAGGGCCAAAATGTCACTTTCACAGTCCCAAAGTGCCATTTTCACAGTAAAAAGGCCTGGTTCACTTTTGCTTAGCTTAGTCTGTAACTTGAAAACTATGTACCGTATGGCCCTATAAACTGTGTTGGGATGAAAGCTAGCCACTTTGAGCATTGTGGCAAGAGCTGGGGCAGTTTGGGACAACAGGGAACGAACAGGGCCAAAATGTCACTTTCACAGTCCCAAAGTGCCATTTTCACAGTAAAAAGGCCTGGTTCACTTTTGCTTAGCTTAGTCTGTAACTTGAAAACTATGTACCGTATGGCCCTATAAACTGTGTTGGGATGAAAGCTAGCCACTTTGAGCAATGTGGGAAGTGCTGGGGCAGTTTGGGACAACAGGGCCAAAATGTCACTTTCACAGTCCCAAAGTGCCATTTTCACAGTAAAAAGGCCTGGTTCACTTTTGCTTAGCTTAGTCTGTAACTTGAAAACTATGTACCGTATGGCCCTATAAACTGTGTTGGGATGAAAGCTAGCCACTTTGAGCAATGTGGGAAGTGCTGGGGCAGTTTGGGACAACATGGCCAAAATGTCACTTTCACAGTCCCAAAGTGCCATTTTCTCAGTAAAAAGGCCTGGTTCACTTTTGCTTAGCTTAGTCTGTAACTTGAAAACTATGTACCGTATGGCCCTATAAACTGTGTTGGGATGAAAGCTAGCCACTTTGAGCAATGTGGGAAGTGCTGGGGCAGTTTGGGACAACAGGGCCAAAATGTCACTTTCACAGTCCCAAAGTGCCGTTTTCACAGTAAAAAAAAAAAGATTCATTTTGCTTAGCTTAGTCTGTAACTTGAAAACTATGTACCGTATGGCCCTATAAACTGTGTTGGGATGAAAGCTAGCCACTTTGAGCAATGTGGGAAGTGCTGGGGCAGTTTGGGACAACAGGGCCAAAATGTCACTTTCACAGTCCCAAAGTGCCATTTTCACAGTAAAAAGGCCTGGTTCACTTTTGCTTAGCTTAGTCTGTAACTTGAAAACTATGTACCGTATGGCCCTATAAACTGTGTTGGGATGAAAGCTAGCCACTTTGAGCAATGTGGGAAGTGCTGGGGCAGTTTGGGACAACAGGGCCAAAATGTCACTTTCACAGTCCCAAAGTGCCATTTTCACAGTAAAAAGGCCTGGTTCACTTTTGCTTAGCTTAGTCTGTAACTTGAAAACTATGTACCGTATGGCCCTATAAACTGTGTTGGGATGAAAGCTAGCCACTTTGAGCAATGTGGGAAGTGCTGGGGAAGTTTGGGACAACAGGGCCAAAATGTCACTTTCACAGTCCCAAAGTGCCATTTTCACAGTAAAAAAAAAACAGATTCATTTTGCTTAGCTTAGTCTGTAACTTGAAAACTATGTACCGTATGGCCCTATAAACTGTGTTGGGATGAAAGCTAGCCACTTTGAGCAATGTGGGAAGTGCTGGGGCAGTTTGGGACAACAGGGCCAAAATGTCACTTTCACAGTCCCAAAGTGCCATTTTCACAGTAAAAAGGCCTGGTTCACTTTTGCTTAGCTTAGTCTGTAACTTGAAAACTATGTACCGTATGGCCCTATAAACTGTGTTGGGATGAAAGCTAGCCACTTTGAGCAATGTGGGAAGTGCTGGGGCAGTTTGGGACAACAGGGCCAAAATGTCACTTTCACAGTCCCAAAGTGCCATTTTCACAGTAAAAAAAAACAGATTCATTTTGCTTAGCTTAGTCTGTAACTTGAAAACTATGTACCGTATGGCCCTATAAACTGTGTTGGGATGAAAGCTAGCCACTTTGAGCAATGTGGGAAGTGCTGGGGCAGTTTGGGACAACAGGGCCAAAATGTCACTTTCACAGTCCCAAAGTGCCGTTTTCACAGTAAAAAAAAAAGATTCATTTTGCTTAGCTTTGTCTGTAACTTGAAAACTATGTACCGTATGGCCCTATAAACTGTGTTGGGATGAAAGCTAGCCACTTTGAGCAATGTGGGAAGTGCTGGGGCAGTTTGGGACAACAGGGCCAAAATGTCACTTTCACAGTCCCAAAGTGCCATTTTCACAGTAAAAAGGCCTGGTTCACTTTTGCTTAGCTTAGTCTGTAACTTGAAAACTATGTACCGTATGGCCCCTATAAACTGTGTTGGGATGAAAGCTAGCCACTTTGAGCAATGTGGGAAGTGCTGGGGCAGTTTGGGACAACAGGGCCAAAATGTCACTTTCACAGTCCCAAAGTGCCATTTTCACAGTAAAAAGGCCTGGTTCACTTTTGCTTAGCTTAGTCTGTAACTTGAAAACTATGTACCGTATGGCCCTATAAACTGTGTTGGGATGAAAGCTAGCCACTTTGAGCAATGTGGGAAGTGCTGGGGCAGTTTGGGACAACAGGGCCAAAATGTCACTTTCACAGTCCCAAAGTGCCATTTTCACAGTAAAAAGGCCTGGTTCACTTTTGCTTAGCTTAGTCTGTAACTTGAAAACTATGTACCGTATGGCCCTATAAACTGTGTTGGGATGAAAGCTAGCCACTTTGAGCAATGTGGGAAGTGCTGGGGCAGTTTGGGACAACAGGGCCAAAATGTCACTTTCACAGTCCCAAAGTGCCATTTTCACAGTAAAAAGGCCTGGTTCACTTTTGCTTAGCTTAGTCTTTAACTTGAAAACTATGTACCGTATGGCCCTATAAACTGTGTTGGGATGAAAGCTAGCCACTTTGAGCAGTGTGGGAAGTGCTGGGGCAGTTTGGGACAACAGGGCCAAAATGTCACTTTCACAGTCCCAAAGTGCCATTTTCACAGTAAAAAGGCCTGGTTCACTTTTGCTTAGCTTAGTCTGTAACTTGAAAACTATGTACCGTATGGCCCTATAAACTGTGTTGGGATGAAAGCTAGCCACTTTGAGCATTGTGGGCAAGAGCTGGGGCAGTTTGGGACAACAGGGAACGAACAGGGCCAAAATGTCACTTTCACAGTCCCAAAGTGCCATTTTCACAGTAAAAAGGCCTGGTTCACTTTTGCTTAGCTTAGTCTGTAACTTGAAAACTATGTACCGTATGGCCCTATAAACTGTGTTGGGATGAAAGCTAGCCACTTTGAGCAATGTGGGAAGTGCTGGGGCAGTTTGGGACAACAGGGCCAAAATGTCACTTTCACAGTCCCAAAGTGCCATTTTCACAGTAAAAAGGCCTGGTTCACTTTTGCTTAGCTTAGTCTGTAACTTGAAAACTATGTACCGTATGGCCCTATAAACTGTGTTGGGATGAAAGCTAGCCACTTTGAGCAATGTGGGAAGTGCTGGGGCAGTTTGGGACAACAGGGCCAAAATGTCACTTTCACAGTCCCAAAGTGCCATTTTCACAGTAAAAAGGCCTGGTTCACTTTTGCTTAGCTTAGTCTGTAACTTGAAAACTATGTACCGTATGGCCCTATAAACTGTGTTGGGATGAAAGCTAGCCACTTTGAGCAATGTGGGAAGTGCTGGGGCAGTTTGGGACAACAGGGCCAAAATGTCACTTTCACAGTCCCAAAGTGCCGTTTTCACAGTAAAAAAAAAAGATTCATTTTGCTTAGCTTAGTCTGTAACTTGAAAACTATGTACCGTATGGCCCTATAAACTGTGTTGGGATGAAAGCTAGCCACTTTGAGCAATGTGGGAAGTGCTGGGGCAGTTTGGGGACAACAGGGCCAAAATGTCACTTTCACAGTCCCAAAGTGCCATTTTCACAGTAAAAAGGCCTGGTTCACTTTTGCTTAGCTTAGTCTGTAACTTGAAAACTATGTACCGTATGGCCCTATAAACTGTGTTGGGATGAAAGCTAGCCACTTTGAGCAATGTGGGAAGTGCTGGGGCAGTTTGGGACAACAGGGCCAAAATGTCACTTTCACAGTCCCAAAGTGCCATTTTCACAGTAAAAAGGCCTGGTTCACTTTTGCTTAGCTTAGTCTGTAACTTGAAAACTATGTACCGTATGGCCCTATAAACTGTGTTGGGATGAAAGCTAGCCACTTTGAGCAATGTGGGAAGTGCTGGGGCAGTTTGGGACAACAGGGCCAAAATGTCACTTTCACAGTCCCAAAGTGCCATTTTCACAGTAAAAAAAAAACAGATTCATTTTGCTTAGCTTAGTCTGTAACTTGAAAACTATGTACCGTATGGCCCTATAAACTGTGTTGGGATGAAAGCTAGCCACTTTGAGCAATGTGGGAAGTGCTGGGGCAGTTTGGGACAACAGGGCCAAAATGTCACTTTCACAGTCCCAAAGTGCCATTTTCACAGTAAAAAGGCCTGGTTCACTTTTGCTTAGCTTAGTCTGTAACTTGAAAACTATGTACCGTATGGCCCTATAAACTGTGTTGGGATGAAAGCTAGCCACTTTGAGCAATGTGGGAAGTGCTGGGGCAGTTTGGGACAACAGGGCCAAAATGTCACTTTCACAGTCCCAAAGTGCCATTTTCACAGTAAAAAAAAACAGATTCATTTTGCTTAGCTTAGTCTGTAACTTGAAAACTATGTACCGTATGGCCCCTATAAACTGTGTTGGGATGAAAGCTAGCCACTTTGAGCAATGTGGGAAGTGCTGGGGCAGTTTGGGACAACAGGGCCAAAATGTCACTTTCACAGTCCCAAAGTGCCGTTTTCACAGTAAAAAAAAAAAGATTCATTTTGCTTAGCTTTGTCTGTAACTTGAAAACTATGTACCGTATGGCCCTATAAACTGTGTTGGGATGAAAGCTAGCCACTTTGAGCAATGTGGGAAGTGCTGGGGCAGTTTGGGACAACAGGGCCAAAATGTCACTTTCACAGTCCCAAAGTGCCATTTTCACAGTAAAAAGGCCTGGTTCACTTTTGCTTAGCTTAGTCTGTAACTTGAAAACTATGTACCGTATGGCCCTATAAACTGTGTTGGGATGAAAGCTAGCCACTTTGAGCAATGTGGGAAGTGCTGGGGCAGTTTGGGACAACAGGGCCAAAATGTCACTTTCACAGTCCCAAAGTGCCATTTTCACAGTAAAAAGGCCTGGTTCACTTTTGCTTAGCTTAGTCTGTAACTTGAAAACTATGTACCGTATGGCCCTATAAACTGTGTTGGGATGAAAGCTAGCCACTTTGAGCATTGTGGCAAGAGCTGGGGCAGTTTGGGACAACAGGGAACGAACAGGGCCAAAATGTCACTTTCACAGTCCCAAAGTGCCATTTTCACAGTAAAAAGGCCTGGTTCACTTTTGCTTAGCTTAGTCTGTAACTTGAAAACTATGTACCGTATGGCCCTATAAACTGTGTTGGGATGAAAGCTAGCCACTTTGAGCAATGTGGGAAGTGCTGGGGCAGTTTGGGACAACAGGGCCAAAATGTCACTTTCACAGTCCCAAAGTGCCATTTTCACAGTAAAAAGGCCTGGTTCACTTTTGCTTAGCTTAGTCTGTAACTTGAAAACTATGTACCGTATGGCCCTATAAACTGTGTTGGGATGAAAGCTAGCCACTTTGAGCAGTGTGGGAAGTGCTGGGGCAGTTTGGGACAACAGGGCCAAAATGTCACTTTCACAGTCCCAAAGTGCCATTTTCACAGTAAAAAGGCCTGGTTCACTTTTGCTTAGCTTAGTCTGTAACTTGAAAACTATGTACCGTATGGCCCTATAAACTGTGTTGGGATGAAAGCTAGCCACTTTGAGCATTGTGGCAAGAGCTGGGGCAGTTTGGGACAACAGGGAACGAACAGGGCCAAAATGTCACTTTCACAGTCCCAAAGTGCCATTTTCACAGTAAAAAGGCCTGGTTCACTTTTGCTTAGCTTAGTCTGTAACTTGAAAACTATGTACCGTATGGCCCTATAAACTGTGTTGGGATGAAAGCTAGCCACTTTGAGCAATGTGGGAAGTGCTGGGGCAGTTTGGGACAACAGGGCCAAAATGTCACTTTCACAGTCCCAAAGTGCCATTTTCACAGTAAAAAGGCCTGGTTCACTTTTGCTTAGCTTAGTCTGTAACTTGAAAACTATGTACCGTATGGCCCTATAAACTGTGTTGGGATGAAAGCTAGCCACTTTGAGCAATGTGGGAAGTGCTGGGGCAGTTTGGGACAACAGGGCCAAAATGTCACTTTCACAGTCCCAAAGTGCCATTTTCACAGTAAAAAGGCCTGGTTCACTTTTGCTTAGCTTAGTCTGTAACTTGAAAACTATGTACCGTATGGCCCTATAAACTGTGTTGGGATGAAAGCTAGCCACTTTGAGCAATGTGGGAAGTGCTGGGGCAGTTTGGGACAACAGGGCCAAAATGTCACTTTCACAGTCCCAAAGTGCCGTTTTCACAGTAAAAAAAAAAAGATTCATTTTGCTTAGCTTAGTCTGTAACTTGAAAACTATGTACCGTATGGCCCTATAAACTGTGTTGGGATGAAAGCTAGCCACTTTGAGCAATGTGGGAAGTGCTGGGGCAGTTTGGGACAACAGGGCCAAAATGTCACTTTCACAGTCCCAAAGTGCCATTTTCACAGTAAAAAGGCCTGGTTCACTTTTGCTTAGCTTAGTCTGTAACTTGAAAACTATGTACCGTATGGCCCTATAAACTGTGTTGGGATGAAAGCTAGCCACTTTGAGCAATGTGGGAAGTGCTGGGGCAGTTTGGGACAACAGGGCCAAAATGTCACTTTCACAGTCCCAAAGTGCCATTTTCACAGTAAAAAGGCCTGGTTCACTTTTGCTTAGCTTAGTCTGTAACTTGAAAACTATGTACCGTATGGCCCTATAAACTGTGTTGGGATGAAAGCTAGCCACTTTGAGCAGTGTGGGAAGTGCTGGGGCAGTTTGGGGACAACAGGGCCCAAAATGTCACTTTCACAGTCCCAAAGTGCCATTTTCACAGTAAAAAGGCCTGGTTCACTTTTGCTTAGCTTAGTCTGTAACTTGAAAACTATGTACCGTATGGCCCTATAAACTGTGTTGGGATGAAAGCTAGCCACTTTGAGCATTGTGGCAAGAGCTGGGGCAGTTTGGGACAACAGGGAACGAACAGGGCCAAAATGTCACTTTCACAGTCCCAAAGTGCCATTTTCACAGTAAAAAGGCCTGGTTCACTTTTGCTTAGCTTAGTCTGTAACTTGAAAACTATGTACCGTATGGCCCTATAAACTGTGTTGGGATGAAAGCTAGCCACTTTGAGCAATGTGGGAAGTGCTGGGGCAGTTTGGGACAACAGGGCCAAAATGTCACTTTCACAGTCCCAAAGTGCCATTTTCACAGTAAAAAGGCCTGGTTCACTTTTGCTTAGCTTAGTCTGTAACTTGAAAACTATGTACCGTATGGCCCTATAAACTGTGTTGGGATGAAAGCTAGCCACTTTGAGCAATGTGGGAAGTGCTGGGGCAGTTTGGGACAACAGGGCCAAAATGTCACTTTCACAGTCCCAAAGTGCCATTTTCACAGTAAAAAGGCCTGGTTCACTTTTGCTTAGCTTAGTCTTTAACTTGAAAACTATGTACCGTATGGCCCTATAAACTGTGTTGGGATGAAAGCTAGCCACTTTGAGCAGTGTGGGAAGTGCTGGGGCAGTTTGGGACAACAGGGCCAAAATGTCACTTTCACAGTCCCAAAGTGCCATTTTCACAGTAAAAAGGCCTGGTTCACTTTTGCTTAGCTTAGTCTGTAACTTGAAAACTATGTACCGTATGGCCCTATAAACTGTGTTGGGATGAAAGCTAGCCACTTTGAGCATTGTGGCAAGAGCTGGGGCAGTTTGGGACAACAGGGAACGAACAGGGCCAAAATGTCACTTTCACAGTCCCAAAGTGCCATTTTCACAGTAAAAAGGCCTGGTTCACTTTTGCTTAGCTTAGTCTGTAACTTGAAAACTATGTACCGTATGGCCCTATAAACTGTGTTGGGATGAAAGCTAGCCACTTTGAGCAATGTGGGAAGTGCTGGGGCAGTTTGGGACAACAGGGCCAAAATGTCACTTTCACAGTCCCAAAGTGCCATTTTCACAGTAAAAAGGCCTGGTTCACTTTTGCTTAGCTTAGTCTGTAACTTGAAAACTATGTACCGTATGGCCCTATAAACTGTGTTGGGATGAAAGCTAGCCACTTTGAGCAATGTGGGAAGTGCTGGGGCAGTTTGGGACAACAGGGCCAAAATGTCACTTTCACAGTCCCAAAGTGCCATTTTCACAGTAAAAAGGCCTGGTTCACTTTTGCTTAGCTTAGTCTGTAACTTGAAAACTATGTACCGTATGGCCCTATAAACTGTGTTGGGATGAAAGCTAGCCACTTTGAGCAATGTGGGAAGTGCTGGGGCAGTTTGGGACAACAGGGCCAAAATGTCACTTTCACAGTCCCAAAGTGCCGTTTTCACAGTAAAAAAAAAAAGATTCATTTTGCTTAGCTTAGTCTGTAACTTGAAAACTATGTACCGTATGGCCCTATAAACTGTGTTGGGATGAAAGCTAGCCACTTTGAGCAATGTGGGAAGTGCTGGGGCAGTTTGGGACAACAGGGCCAAAATGTCACTTTCACAGTCCCAAAGTGCCATTTTCACAGTAAAAAGGCCTGGTTCACTTTTGCTTAGCTTAGTCTGTAACTTGAAAACTATGTACCGTATGGCCCTATAAACTGTGTTGGGATGAAAGCTAGCCACTTTGAGCAATGTGGGAAGTGCTGGGGCAGTTTGGGACAACAGGGCCAAAATGTCACTTTCACAGTCCCAAAGTGCCATTTTCACAGTAAAAAGGCCTGGTTCACTTTTGCTTAGCTTAGTCTGTAACTTGAAAACTATGTACCGTATGGCCCTATAAACTGTGTTGGGGATGAAAGCTAGCCACTTTGAGCAATGTGGGAAGTGCTGGGGCAGTTTGGGACAACAGGGCCAAAATGTCACTTTCACAGTCCCAAAGTGCCATTTTCACAGTAAAAAAAAAACAGATTCATTTTGCTTAGCTTAGTCTGTAACTTGAAAACTATGTACCGTATGGCCCTATAAACTGTGTTGGGATGAAAGCTAGCCACTTTGAGCAATGTGGGAAGTGCTGGGGCAGTTTTGGGACAACAGGGCCAAAATGTCACTTTCACAGTCCCAAAGTGCCATTTTCACAGTAAAAAGGCCTGGTTCACTTTTGCTTAGCTTAGTCTGTAACTTGAAAACTATGTACCGTATGGCCCTATAAACTGTGTTGGGATGAAAGCTAGCCACTTTGAGCAATGTGGGAAGTGCTGGGCAGTTTGGGACAACAGGGCCAAAATGTCACTTTCACAGTCCCAAAGTGCCATTTTCACAGTAAAAAAAAACAGATTCATTTTGCTTAGCTTAGTCTGTAACTTGAAAACTATGTACCGTATGGCCCTATAAACTGTGTTGGGATGAAAGCTAGCCACTTTGAGCAATGTGGGAAGTGCTGGGGCAGTTTGGGACAACAGGGCCAAAATGTCACTTTCACAGTCCCAAAGTGCCGTTTTCACAGTAAAAAAAAAAAGATTCATTTTGCTTAGCTTTGTCTGTAACTTGAAAACTATGTACCGTATGGCCCTATAAACTGTGTTGGGATGAAAGCTAGCCACTTTGAGCAATGTGGGAAGTGCTGGGGCAGTTTGGGACAACAGGGCCAAAATGTCACTTTCACAGTCCCAAAGTGCCATTTTCACAGTAAAAAGGCCTGGTTCACTTTTGCTTAGCTTAGTCTGTAACTTGAAAACTATGTACCGTATGGCCCTATAAACTGTGTTGGGATGAAAGCTAGCCACTTTGAGCAATGTGGGAAGTGCTGGGGCAGTTTGGGACAACAGGGCCAAAATGTCACTTTCACAGTCCCAAAGTGCCATTTTCACAGTAAAAAGGCCTGGTTCACTTTTGCTTAGCTTAGTCTGTAACTTGAAAACTATGTACCGTATGGCCCTATAAACTGTGTTGGGATGAAAGCTAGCCACTTTGAGCATTGTGGCAAGAGCTGGGGCAGTTTGGGACAACAGGGAACGAACAGGGCCAAAATGTCACTTTCACAGTCCCAAAGTGCCATTTTCACAGTAAAAAAGGCCTGGTTCACTTTTGCTTAGCTTAGTCTGTAACTTGAAAACTATGTACCGTATGGCCCTATAAACTGTGTTGGGATGAAAGCTAGCCACTTTGAGCAATGTGGGAAGTGCTGGGGCAGTTTGGGACAACAGGGCCAAAATGTCACTTTCACAGTCCCAAAGTGCCATTTTCACAGTAAAAAGGCCTGGTTCACTTTTGCTTAGCTTAGTCTGTAACTTGAAAAACTATGTACCGTATGGCCCTATAAACTGTGTTGGGATGAAAGCTAGCCACTTTGAGCAGTGTGGGAAGTGCTGGGGCAGTTTGGGACAACAGGGCCAAAATGTCACTTTCACAGTCCCAAAGTGCCATTTTCACAGTAAAAAAGGCCTGGTTCACTTTTGCTTAGCTTAGTCTGTAACTTGAAAACTATGTACCGTATGGCCCTATAAACTGTGTTGGGATGAAAGCTAGCCACTTTGAGCAATGTGGCAAGAGCTGGGGCAGTTTGGGACAACAGGGAACGAACAGGGCCAAAATGTCACTTTCACAGTCCCAAAGTGCCATTTTCACAGTAAAAAGGCCTGGTTCACTTTTGCTTAGCTTAGTCTGTAACTTGAAAACTATGTACCGTATGGCCCTATAAACTGTGTTGGGATGAAAGCTAGCCACTTTGAGCAATGTGGGAAGTGCTGGGGCAGTTTGGGACAACAGGGCCAAAATGTCACTTTCACAGTCCCAAAGTGCCATTTTCACAGTAAAAAGGCCTGGTTCACTTTTGCTTAGCTTAGTCTGTAACTTGAAAACTATGTACCGTATGGCCCTATAAACTGTGTTGGGATGAAAGCTAGCCACTTTGAGCAATGTGGGAAGTGCTGGGGCAGTTTGGGACAACAGGGCCAAAATGTCACTTTCACAGTCCCAAAGTGCCATTTTCACAGTAAAAAGGCCTGGTTCACTTTTGCTTAGCTTAGTCTGTAACTTGAAAACTATGTACCGTATGGCCCTATAAACTGTGTTGGATGAAAGCTAGCCACTTTGAGCAATGTGGGAAGTGCTGGGGCAGTTTGGGACAACAGGGCCAAAATGTCACTTTCACAGTCCCAAAGTGCCGTTTTCACAGTAAAAAAAAAAAGATTCATTTTGCTTAGCTTAGTCTGTAACTTGAAAACTATGTACCGTATGGGCCCTATAAACTGTGTTGGGATGAAAGCTAGCCACTTTGAGCAATGTGGGAAGTGCTGGGGCAGTTTGGGACAACAGGGCCAAAATGTCACTTTCACAGTCCCAAAGTGCCATTTTCACAGTAAAAAGGCCTGGTTCACTTTTGCTTAGCTTAGTCTGTAACTTGAAAACTATGTACCGTATGGCCCTATAAACTGTGTTGGGATGAAAGCTAGCCACTTTGAGCAATGTGGGAAGTGCTGGGGCAGTTTGGGACAACAGGGCCAAAATGTCACTTTCACAGTC
>NW_027665833.1:5000-16024 GCF_963924005.1 Protomyctophum bolini
ACATGCAGTACATAACTATCCCAGCTAGTGAAGAGAGTGCCTTGATGTGCGAAGGCATCTCAACCCCCCCAGACAGCCCAGACAGTTAGCCCTGCTCCCTGGCTGTTTGCACGGCCTCTGTCTGCTGTTGTAACTGTACCTCTGCCACCCTTCTCTTTGCTCCCTTCCTTTCCGTACTCATTCCTCCCGTATTTCCGCAGGGAGGAACGTTGACCTCATTTGTGAGGACAATAACCCCCTTGACTTTGGGGATTAAGACATGAAACCTTTGTGGATTAATTAGGTTCGGAGCTGAATTCATTTTGTCGCTACGGAACACGAGACAAGACGAAGAAAGTAGGGTGCGTGCGCCGAGCGGACCCGTTGTGAGTTTGCTATTCGCTCGTATGTGTGTTATGTATACGGCACACACACACACACACACACACACACACACACACTGCCGCCTGCAAGCACATCATGCACGTCCTTATGTACTATTAGTCGGTGGACATTGTATTACATTTCTCTGACTTATTATTTACTGGCCTTGGAATTAACAGTGGCAGCAACAGTCATATTGCAGGGAGTATTATACATTTTTGTTACATCAATGCAGTCTTCAGTGCGCGGTTTTGAGAGCATGAAAACAGTGTTAGCCCGCTGAGCTTAAGTCTTTGGCAAGGTTGCACATGCAAATATGGTCGGCCGGACTATCTCCAAGCTGCAATATGGCAGAGCCTTAGCCTGTGCATTCACGCTTCTAGATCTACTCTTAAGCTTGTCACACATAATGTTGCAAGTAGCTGTCTCGACAATGCCACAGGAATCACATTGTCTCAGTTGTCTTGGTAACAAAGCAAAGTGTTTGTTTTCTTAGATGCGGTGCAATTGCAATTTAGACGGTTTACACCTATTGTTTTTTCTAACCCCGCTCCCTTTCCCCCCCCCCCCACCCCCTGTCAAGAGCATATGTTACTTGCATATATCTTTAGCTCTCAAATATGGGGGCTGTTGGGTGTTTTGTTTACAAAATAACAAAGGTGTTTATCTCACCAAAGGCGCAATTGAAGATGTGTTAATACGCGTTTGATGTTGTCTTGTGTTCTTTGGTAAATAAGACACTGTTGTCTTATTAGGGTAACACCTCTGGAACACGCGACAGCCTCAGGTACGCTCTCCCTTATGGACCCATAGCGTTAAACATGTGCCTGATGAGCACGCTTTCCCTCACTTTCATTTACAACTCTCCTAATGAACCTTCTCTCCCCTCGCATCCGTCTCCTTGTCGTGTATTTTTATCTGCCCTCCAGTCGGCGTCGCCCGGCGACCCACACAGTAAGCATATGTTTGCATAGAAGCCGAGGGACGCTTTACTGAACAAACGTCTGTCCTATCCTCTCAATGTCAGCCTCCATTTTTAAGCTCAAGGCCTATAAGCCTCCGTCAGGCTCTTATAGGATGTCATTTGTAGACTTAGATAAAACCACCGAGTCCTTAAACCACACATAATTCACAATGGAGGATGTGCAAGCCTACTCCTAGATTAGAGGGCATCGGATGCATGGATTTTCCTCGTCCGAAAACATTTTTTGCTCACAGGGACTCGGATTTGCGTCAGCATATCTGTGTCTTAACACCGTTGAGCTTCCTCAAACAGCACTGTGTGTGCACTGCCTCCTCTTACCTTGTGACCAGTGAGGTGATGGATGGTACGTTTTGGCTTGCTAAAGGGTCACTCTATGGCTTTGGCCCGTCAACTTTAGCTAAATGACTTCTGGTCACATATGGCCTCAGTCCCACATGACAATATGTCTGCTCTAGTCCCGCTGGGCCTTGCCCCGTCCCTTCTCTGCTTGTCAGAAGTTAGTTCCTTCTCTCCTGAGGACACAGTTTAGCTGGAGCTTTCATGGAGAGGGGTTCATGGTCCCAATTTACCCCAACCACCACCACCCCCACCCCCGCGTAAGACTGGGAGATAAGTCGGGGCTAAGCCACCAGCCACCCTCAAGGGAGGGGGGGGGCTCGTCCAAATGCCACCTCCTCTGGCTGGGCTCGCAGGTATACAGCAAGGTGTAATCATGCAAACGCAGCGCTCCTGGGGCCAGGAGAAGGTCTTTTCTATTAGACACAGAGAGGAGGATTGGACTGAAGACAAGAGGATATGGGAAACACTATTTTGGTCAATCCTCTCTCTCTCTCTCTCTCTCTCTCTCTCTCTCTCATATCACCTCACCCCTCTGTTCCTCTCTCCCAGCCTCTTGATCCTTGAGCCCCATGAGATCCATGTTTCCTACCTGTTTTTTCTTTCTTTTTTTTCTCTCTCTCTCTTTTTGCTGGTGCTTGACAACACAGGATTTCTCTCCTTTTGTCTAAGACGAAACGGGCAGTGAGAGGATGAGAAATTGAAAGTTTGTGAAGGGAAAGTTTCTGGAGGACATTTCTGGATTACGTTCACGAGGCACAAGCTGCTCACAGTATGAACATGGCACGCTGTCAGTGCTGGGCTCTATTTCCATGACGATTATTTTTATACTCCGACAATCAGAGAGCCGACAGCACTGTTAGTCCCCTCTTCCAATTCGATGCACCCTCCCCTAACATTTTTAAACCACAAATACTAACAAAGCCATGAGGGAAAAGATAATGACAAGATATCAACCTTCCTTTCCCCAGCGCCGCCAATTCCCGCTCCAGCCCTAACTAAGTGTCCTGTTGAGTTGTCGAGTGTAAGTGCACGGAGCGGCGGCGTGCGCTCGCTTATCGGAATGCTCTCGGCTGCTCAGCGTTGCGGTAAACGCAACATCTGATGGCTCTCTGAAATCCAAACGTGTTGGACAGGTGAGATGCTGCAGCGAGCGACACTTCTCAGATGTGCGTTAGCGCCATGTCACCCTTCCCCATCTGTAGGCTCTCAAAGTGTGTGTGTGTGTGTGTGTGTGTGCATTTTCTTTGTATGGAGTAAGTGTGGAGGTGCCAAGTTTAGGGTGTACTTTGAAGGGCTTTATTTATTGTGTGTGAATAGTGTAACACAACAAACTGTAAGGTTCCTCATTCAGAACATAGTCAGGAATGTGGGAGCTAAACAGATTCTTCTCGTGTCACTATTCGGAAGTCCATGAGCGGGGTTGCAGATTAATACCCCTTCGAAGGGTATAATTAATTTCTTATCTAGGTTACGTATTTTACCCTTTTCTGTTTGTATGAAACAGCTGACGGTATAAAGCCTCTTTCGGCACATGCTAAATGCGGCACAGAGTGTTGTTTTTGTGGTTGATGTGTCCCCTTTAAATGCCTGTCGTGCTCGGTGGGCTCTTGGAGGGCTCTGTGCTAGACAGACGGGCCTGGCTGCAGAGTGGGGCGAGGGCCAGACATCTTGATGGTTTTCGGGGTGCATCACATCTCTCCGGAAGCGCGGCGCGTACAGCGGGGCCGTGCCATGCACTGTAGAGAGAGAGAGCGCCATCTTCCAACGCTCCCGTCACAGCCCCGAGATGGAGATTAATCTGGCTGCACAGTTAAAGTCACACTGCGTGATTTGCACAAGCAAATGAGAAAGAATGTTGGAAATCAACAGACATTTACAAAATGCTGTCTTCATATTCAGGCAACGTTTATATTTGCTACAATGATGCTTTCTTTTTTAACTCAGTCAGATATAGCTATGCATTTTGGTCTCTTATTGGAGACATAAACCACACCACATTGTGATTTATTTTAATATTTTGAGGGGTCAATGTTTCAGTATTTCTAAATGAATATAAGAATTATATCTCCTGTTATAGTGCTAAAGCTATTGATTTTCTCTGCATTGTGTGGAAACCATAGAGCCGTTTGATAAACCACCCTTGCATAACCTCATTCATAACATTATGTTCATATCTGCCATAGTTCTCAAAATCTACTACCGTCTTCCTTTAATGAACTTCCATGCTAATACTAGCCCTGTCGATAATGTGTAAAGAGGCATTTCTTTTGACTAAATGCTGTTAGCATAACCGCCGACGGTGTGTTGCCAGTTATGCAGTCAGGAGTTCACGCCCTGAACAGAGATGCCCTTTTTTGGGTCCATTCGGTCACTTTTGGGTTTAATGAACACGGCGGATTCTCGTCTAGTTTGTCGTTCCCATGAACTGATCAGCTCCACGTGAGAAGGGTTGATGCGAGATGAAAAAGTGTTGTCTCACAGAATCTTGTGCATACCTCCCCTCCCCTCCCTCAATTACCCTCCTCCCCCCTCCCCCAAATACCCTCCTCCACCCCCCCCCCCCACCTACCAAGCTCCATCTCCTCTCCTTCACCCATCTAAATTAACACCACACAACAGCAATCGATGGATCCCTGCTAATCGCGTTAGACGTATTGTTTTTAAAACACCATGCAGCAGCCCAGATGGTGACTTCTACCACTCTACTCTCTCTCTCTCTCTCTCTCTGGCCTCTCCGCTGTCTCTTCCTTCCTCGTTGCCCCCCCCCCCCCCCATCTCCCTCTGCTCAGGCGTGTTTGTTTTCCAAGCCGGAGAGGGAATTTTGGCCCGAATCCTAGGTATCGCATATCTGACCATATTTCATGCCCCAAATAAAGCATGTAAAAAAAAAAAAAAAAGCCTTTTCCTTTTAAAGGTCAGACTTTAGTGCTGGTAAAAAAAAATTGATCTGTGGATTTATGAATTTAGCCCCGTTGTCGGGGCTCCTTTGTAATGGAAGATTCGGCGAGGGAAGCTTAACATCGCATTGTTTTGCTGTGACAACGCAGCCACGAGAGCCCCGCGCAGCTGTTCCCCACGCTCACAATGGCAGATTAATTAACACAATCATGCGGCGCTGGCTAGGGCTCAACAGTCAGGTCTGCTCAGGGATAGATAGGTAAATCCTATACATGCACTTCCAGACTACCACTGAACACTATTCTGACGGGGAGGGACATAGCTGGAGAGACGTGGTCGCTGACTGGTCAGCTGTATATAGGCATACATATAGCTAATTGCATTGAAGTAAACTGTGTGTGTGTGTGTGTGCGTGCGTTTGTGTGTGTGTGCGCGTGCGTTCGTGCGTGCGTGTGTGTGATTTGAATATGCATGTAATATAATATAATAATAATGTGTATATACATTTGGGTATGAATACACCTCTTTGTGTGTTGCTTTCTGGTCTCGGGATCTGCAGCCTGCATTAAAACGGAGCCTCTCTCTCTAATTAAGATTCCGCTGGGCGGCCCGTCGTTCGTTCTTAGTTAGTTCCCTGACATTTTAAACTGTCTATTATGCTGCCATGGCTTTCAGGTGCAGCGCTGTGTAAATGGCAAGTCCACAATAATAAATAAATAAAAAGAGCGTATCCTTTTCGTACACTTATCCATCAAGGGGTGTGGTGTGTTTGTGTGTGTGTGTGTGTGTGTGTGTGTGTGTGTGTGTGTGTGTGTGTGGGGGGGGGGGGGGGGGGGGGGGCCTGGGGGGTACAGTGGGAGATGGATCGGACCTGGTGTTTAAATCATTACTGGACGATGTGTGGATCTTTCTCCATTGATCATATCACCTCACGTCCACCATCATTTATAGAGTGAATATGCTATCTCTCTGTTTCTTCATCTCTTTCTTCTTCTTCTTCTACTCCTCGTCTCCTTGTATCCCACCTCCCTCTGTATCTCTCTCTCTCACACACACACACACACACACACACACACACACACACACACACACGGACACACACGGACACACACAGCACGCACGCATACTGTCACTCTCTCTCTCTCGCTCTCCCCCATCAATCCACTCCTTTCTTTCCTCTTCTCTCCTTTCAATGTTTCATCATCTCCGTCTCTGTGTGTTTCTGCGTCGAACGTGACCGCAGTTTGTCAATATTTTACCCTTGGCCCATCCCCTGTGTTGATATAATGATCACTTAACAGTCAAGAGTAAGGCAAGGAGGAAATTAGGGCGGCGGCGGCAGGGAGGACAACAACGCTGAGGCAATTATGTTTCTTTCAGCCCCGGCATTCTCACGTTAATGAAATCCCTTATCGTTAGGAGGGGCGGGTGGCGGAGAGGGGAGGACAGGTGCGCCAAATGTACGTCGTTCATTTATCTTATTCTGGGAAATGAACAGAAAAGAAACGGAGAGAATAATGTAGAGATAAAGTCTGCTGGGCAACAAGTGTGTGTAGTGTGTAGTGTGTGTAGTGTGTGTGTGTGTGTGTGTGTGTGTGTGTGTGTGTGTGTGTGTGTGTGTGTGTGTGTGTGTGTGTGTGTGTGTGTGTGTGTGTGTGTGTGTGTGTGTGTGTGTGTGTGTGTGTGTGTGTGTGTGTGAGATTCTCTGTCTTTATTTATTTGAATTTCTGCCGTGGACAAAGGAAAAGAGAGAGGAAAGAAGAGGGGGAGATTAAGGGTGAATATGAGGAGACACAGGGAGACGGAGGGAGGGAGGGAGGGTGTATCACAAGTTAGCATCTTTCTAAAGGACAAATCGAAGACACTCCCCGGGCTAACATTTGAAGTATTTACCTCCACGCAAAAAATGTCTGCCCTTTTCCTTTTCGCAGCCCACAGACAAATCAGTCAGATCGGAGCTAAAGCAGAGACCCGAGGATCTGCAGCTAAAATGGTGTGTGTGTGTGTGTGTGTGTGTGTGTGTGTGTGTGTGTGTGTGTGTGTGTGTGTGTGTGTGTGTGTGTGTGTGTGTGTGTGTGTGTGTGTGTGTGTGTGTGTGAGAGAGAGAGGGGGGTGGTTCACATCCTGTCCAATTAGTTACTTTTGTGCGATTGATTGAGAATGTTGAGGGTGGAATTGGCACACATCAAGTAGCTTCCGCGGGAAACGTTAACTCCAACAATGCTCCATCTCCCTCTACTATAACCCCATAACTATTTGTTGGTGTGTTTTGTCGATAGAGCTGCTGGAATGGATCTTGATGGACTCGGCATGTTGCTTCATGCTGTGACCCGCGGTACCCCTCTCAGAAGCAGCAGATCATTTGAAAATGCTTTTTCCCAAGGATTCTACACAGTGGCAGTTTCTGGAGTTTAGCCACTTAAAAGCCTGTATATACCAGTGGTTTTCAACCAGTGGTCCACAGACCACCAGTGGTCCACAGACCACCAGTGGTCCTTGAGGGGATTCCAGGTGGTCCCCAGCTATAAATGATGGAGAATTGGTAGCCAAATGGACCCTTATAGATCTTTAACTCTTGAGAGCGTAACATGAAACTTTATACTTATTGTTAAGCATCTGCATTAACTAATTTACAAGAAATCTAGGCCTACACAATTAGGCTAGAGAATGTAAACCAATAAGTGATTTTAATCAACGTTTGCCTATTATCTCTCCTATAGTAGGCTACTAACATCAATACAGCATGGAATTGTGGACGAAATCTTATCCAACGATAACAAAATGTTCTTTCTTTTTTGGTCTGAGAGGCTAAATGTCATCATCAAATGTGGCTCAAATGCCGAATAAATAATGGACCTTGATATGAAAAGGGTTGAAAACCACATGCTATATACCGTACTTAGTTGACCAATGAAAACCACTGCTATATACCGTACTTAGTTGACCAATGAAAACCACTGCTATATACCGTACTTAGTTGACCAATGAAAACCACTGCTACTGTATACAGTATACGTACTGTATATACCATACTTAGTTGACCAATGTCTCCCACGGGTCTTTATAGGCCCGCTCCTTTTCCCCTCCCGACAACAGATATAGTTGCAGAAAATAGCCACGCTCACAACGCATCAAGCTTCTGGGTCTGCTGGCCTCACACTAGGGACACTATATAGCGTTCAAGAGGTTACGAGAACTCCACGCGGGAGCCGTGTCTCTGGGTGTGATTCTGGGCAAAGGTACGGGACCAGGAGTGATGTTTCACAGGACGCCTCAAAGGCAACGGGATGAACTCACTGCCGGGATCCCTTCAGGGTGAAAAAGAGAAACACCCAAACCCTTGTTAGATGCCACTATCGCTAGCATCGTGCCTGTAATGACACTAATGCCTGCTGAGGTGTGGGCTGCTCTCTCTCTCTCTCTCTCTCTCTCTCTCTCTCTCTCTCTCTCTCTCTCTCTCCTGCTCCTGTAAAAGGAAGCTATCTGATTGGAAACAGATCTGGGGCGCTGGGGGGGCCGGCCCCAGCTTGTTGGATTTAATGACCCATTTCCTCCACTGCTTGTGCCACAAGCAGTTAACGACAGTCGAGGTGCCCAGAGGTTCCCTGCCGCGGGACTACACTACTGCTGCTAGGAGAGAGAGAGAGAGAGAGAGACAGAGAGAGAGAGCGAGTGTAGTATCCTCATAGACAGCGTAATGAACAGTGGTGGGAAAAGTACTCACTCAGTACTCTGTTACAAGTAGAATGTATAGCCTACTCATTGTGCCGAACGTCTCATTTCAAGTTTTCAAATGTATATATATTTTGTTTAAATCGCCAATCTACAATTACTGTAGATCATCTATTGTAGATCAGCTATTTTCAAATGGCCGAAATGTATAGGTCTGAAGTCTGTTTTGTAATAATATTCCAAATCTTTACAGTAACTAGTAACTAAAGTTGTGAAATAAATGTACAGTGGAGTAAAAGTACAATATTTGGATCCGACATGCAGTGCAGTAGAAGTACAATTATTTGAAATTGGAAATACTCAAGTAAAGTACAAATACCTCAAAACTGTAATTAAGTACAGTACTTAAGTAAATGTACTTATTTACTTTCCACCACTGTGACTGTCTGCTATAGGTAACCATTTCAGGCACTTATTTTTTTTTCCCTGTCAGGAAGTTAACAAGTTGACTGGCTTTCCTCTCGTAAGTCATCCATGCAGAGGTTAACAGGTTCAAGATGAGTGTCACCGTGGGTTTAGAGAAAAAGAGGAACTAACCAGGTGCTCGATGGAGGTAGCAGGATGTGATAATGATAAAAAGGTGCTCACACGGATCAAAAAACGGGATCAATATACATGATAAAAAAGAGAAGCATCCGGGCACACAAAGTAAAAAAATGAGCAACGCCTTTATTGAATTAAAAGGCAACTGCCAACATGGTAGGTCTTCATCAGGGCTTCACGTGGGTTTAGTTGAAATTCAGAAAAAAAAAGACCTAATGAAGTTGTCTGCACTCACATGCCAAGAAGCATGGAACACTTTTAATATAATAGCAGTAGAAGGCAATGGCCGTGTTTTAGACCGGTGCAGCCATGCTTCTCCAGTTGAGACACAGCCATGCATTCAGTCGCAGTCTCAGACGTAACACGAGTCAGACTTTTATTGACTCAGATGAATCTGTGTCGTGTAGTGTGCACGTGGCTGTGTGTTTGTGTGTGTGTGTGTGTGTGTGTGTGTGTGTGTGTGTGTGTGTGTGTGTGTTGTGTGTGTGTGTGTGTGTGTGTGTGTGTGTGTGTGTGTGTGTGTGTGTGTGTGTGTGTGTGTGTGTGTGTGTGTGTGTGTGTGTGTGTGTGTGTCTGTCTGTGTCTGTGTCTGTGTGCGTGCGTGCGTGCGACTTTATTTGAAGCCCATGTCTATGATGCATAATCATGCTTACAGTATGCATGTATGCAAGTATTTATAAGCAGTCACATATACTCATAATGCTTTCATAACAATAGTAACATGAACACATTATAAGCATTTCAGAATGGCATAAGTTCATAACACTGGTCACTCACACACTTTGTTTAGGCCAGGCCCATTTATTGGATTCTAATTCCCATAGTTAACACATTTTAATGTCATATGTGCATATATATATATATCAGTATAAGTCACTACACAGCAAGGGGTCATTGTGTGCTTCGTTTCAATTTAAAATAGCATTGAATCTATTAAAAAAACATCACAATTTGTTCCTGCCTACACCTTCAGGAATGTCATGACTTTACTTAACGCACACAATGGCCACTTAAAGTGACTTATAATTACACTTGCATTATAACTGTGATCATAATGCTTTATTAAATTATTATATTGTATTCCATGGCTATGAGAATTATAATACACTACAATCACTGCCGAAAATGTCTGTCAGCATCTATACAAATCATGAAGTACGCCGTTATAATACTTGATAATTCATTATTCTTTATGCTGTGTTATAATTTTTGTTATAAAGAATTACAAGTATTAATGAGTGCTCATATAAGCCGATTATAATGCACTACACATGGATAGTTAATATTACAATACTGTACCTTATGTGGACATTTCCTGCACGTACACAAGACAAAACTCGACCACGGAACACACGGAACACAGAATTATGTAAATATGACCTCTTGTTTTTTGTGTGTGGAAATAGTCACTCATTGAAGTGTAATTTCATTGAAAACTATACGTCCACTTGACCTTCTCCAGCAGAACGTTGGGGGGACCCCCGGGGGAGAGGCCTTGAGCGACCAGTCAACTTCCGCAGCCAAAAACTTGAGCACGCTCTGCCACTATCAAGCTAATGATCAATTATTAATATCCTGCAATCCGCAGCCTTGATGTGGCTGCCTGGATACAGAAAGCAGGCAATTATGTGTTAGTGTCTCTTTGGGTTTTTGGCCCCCTCCATCTGATCCGTCTCTCTCCCTCTGCCTCTCCACGCGTTGAGATCCCTATAAATACAGAACTGCTGGTTCTGCTTAGCACACCAGAAGTTCTTACTGGCCTCTCTCTCTCTCTCTCTCTCTCTCACTCTTTAATAGCAATGGTCTCTGACCGTCTTAGCTGTTCTAAAATCACAGCAAATCCACAGCCGCTTATTGCATTTCTAAAACAGTTACTAAATAACTGTTGGTTAAACAGAGATCTAACACGGTGTATCGTGTACAGACATTACATCTTTCTTCATATCCCAATTAAGATCAGTTTTTGAGCTGCATTTCATTTAGAAGAACTCATAGTTCAACATGACTGAAATGGTTAGTCACTTACAGTGACTGAAATCAGGCACTTTATTTTGAATGCAGTGAGGTGAGTTCAGTTTTACTAAAGAGATCAGGTTTACACTGTTGCTCACTGATCTTAAAGTGATTATGAGAAATCTTACAGATAATGAATAAATATATTTTC